>NW_027097075.1:34014-80000 GCF_019320115.1 Miscanthus floridulus | reverse complement strand
TAGCTCTGAGGGTTAACCAAGAAACTGACTGTACAATCTTGCCAAATTTGCACTTTGAGACCCATCATACCATAAGTGGCGCTAATCCATTAATCATGTCCAATAAAATGATTGAGCCATGCCACATCCGATACAGTGACTATACTCCTTGTCAAGACCAGAACCGAGCAATGGCCTTTCCTAGAGAAAATATGACATACAGAGAAAGGCATTGTCCTGTAGAGAATGAGAAACAGCATTGTCTAATCCCAGCACCAAAAGGATATGTCACCCCTTTCTCTTGGCCCAAGAGCCGTGACTATGTTCCATTTGCAAATGCTCCGTATAAGAGTCTGACAGTTGAGAAAGCTGTTCAGAATTGGATCCAATATCAGGGAGATGTGTTCAAATTTCCAGGAGGAGGAACGATGTTTCCCAATGGAGCGAATGCTTACCTTGATGAACTTGCATCCGTCATCCCACTCGCTGATGGCACCATCAGAACTGCACTTGATACTGGATGTGGGGTATGCTCTCTCACCAGATCTTGTTATATTTTACTTCCTTTAAGATGTGTCTTATATACTTCATAGTTTATAGTTCCAAGGCATTTAGATGTTGGCCTTCTTAGTAAGACTTATCTTCATTTTCTTGTAAACTAACCTTAATTACTTGATCCCCTCCATAGCTGGGAGTAACATTTCTGACCACGTACAGGTTGCAAGCTTCGGGGCTTACCTAATGGACAGAAATGTATTAACCATGTCATTTGCACCCAGAGATTCACACGAAGCTCAGGTTCAATTTGCTTTGGAGCGAGGTGTCCCTGCAGTAATTGGAGTACTTGGAACTATAAAGCTCCCATACCCCTCTAGATCTTTTGATATGGCTCATTGCTCACGCTGTTTAATCCCATGGGAGTCAAATGGTGAGCAGTAAAAACTATTCACAAGATTCCAATACCTGAGCCAACCTTTTACCTTTATATATGTAAATATGCAATGACTAATGAGCTATATTATTTTTCTTCATGCAGGTGGTATGTACATGATGGAAGTAGATCGGGTTCTGAGGCCTGGGGGTTATTGGATACTTTCTGGACCTCCCATCAATTGGAAGAAATACTACCAATCATGGAAAAGGTCTAAACAAGATGCAGAGGAAGATCAACATAGAATTGAAAACATTGCTGAAATGCTTTGCTGGGATAAAATCTATGAGAAGGATGATATTGCTATTTGGCAGAAACAAGGGAATTCATATTCATGTCTTCAAAAGGATGGTCATGCTAGCAAGATGTGCAAAGTTCAAGATGCAGATGATGTCTGGTATGTCTTATGTTTATACAAAGTTATAACTCAAGGTTTATTTTCTAGTTCCTATTTCCATGTGAACTTGAATAAACCATAATCATTCACTACAAAATCCTCATAAGAAAATTCATATATATAACAGTTATGTTTTACACAGTGGAAAAATATAGGATCAAGAATTGATTGCCTTATGTAGGGTAGGGTAAGTTGGAGATAGTGATTGCAGAAATTACTACTGATTCACAATGGAAGAAACATGTGCTTCTTTTCTGTCAATCACTTGTAGCTTGGGCAATCTGCTCTGTTTTTATCTTCCAATTACATCAGTTTTAATTTGTGTTTATTTTTGGCTTATAATTTAGGTATAAGAAAATGGAATCTTGTGTAACACCTCCGGTAGAGGCAGCACAGCTGAAGAAGTTTCCAGAGAGACTATCTGCCATTCCTCCCAGAATTCTGGAGGGTCAGGTCCCAGGCATCACAGAAGAAGTCTATGAGGATGATAATAAGTTGTGGAAGAAGCATGTCAATACTTATAAGAGGGTGAACAAGCTGATAGGTTCTTCAAGGTACAGGAATATTATGGACATGAATGCAGGCCTCGGAAGTTTTGCTGCAACTCTTCATTCTCCCAGGTCCTGGGTAATGAACGTTGTGCCCTCTATATCAGAAAGGAACACTCTCGGTATCATCTATGAGCGAGGTCTGATTGGTATATACCATGATTGGTGAGTCTTATGCTTCTGGCATTCACTGTCAAATGAGATGCTGATGTGTGGGAACTGATCTTGTGTTTTCTGCGATGTTGCACTATTGGCAGGTGTGAAGGCTTCTCAACATACCCTAGGACATACGACCTGATACATGGCAATGGCATCTTCAGTTTATATCAGAACAAGTAAGCGTTCTCTGTTCTTTCTCCTGTGTTGGTAATGCAAAGGCAAATCATATCTTCTGTTAATATGTTTATGTCAAAATCGGTAGGTGTGACGCAGAAGACATTCTTCTGGAGATGGATAGGATTTTACGGCCAGAGGGTGCAGTCATACTGCGGGACAGTGCTGATGTACTGAACAAGGTTAGAAGTATGGTGGCAGGAATGCGGTGGAAGTCCAAGTTACTTGATCATGAGGATGGCCCGCATGTTCCCGAGAAGATTCTGATTTCAGTGAAAGAGTATTGGGTTGGCAGTGAAGAACAGAACAGCTGATAGGTACAGAACCATGGCTAATTAGCTATACTGGATGCCAGCCTCTTTCCCTGATGCTGTTTTGTCGGTTAATAGATTTTGTTCATACTTCATACGTACAGGCTAAAGACCCATTGACGATCAGGGACATCCTCGATTTTTGCTGTGCATATATAGTAATCAGAGCGTTAAGTGAAACGTTGGCGATTTGCCAAGACATTGTGTAGGTAAACGTTCGTTTTAAAAAATGTAGGTACGAGACAATACTTACTCGCTACTTTGCCCAGAGATTAATTATACAGTTGCATGCAAGAAGATTTTTGCGACTTTGTCTATGAACATTATCTGTTGATAATGCATGAGATTATATTTATAGTGTATTTCTGCTTGAGCTGATAAGGGGTCACAAGGATTGAATTCTGCTTGAGCAGAAGCCAGAAGGTGTCTTGGTTGCCCTGCCCCGCTGGCCGCTGTGAGTGCACACCTTGAAACTGCCTCTTGGAAGCCTAAAATTCTGTGGGGCTTCAGTTGTGGCCTCTTGGTTGAGCCCCTGCCAAATGCTAACACAGTTTCGTGAGAATGTCAAAGAGAAGCTGTTATATATATATATATAAGGATGAAACTACCTAAACGTCACTTTTTCTAGTTTTTTCTAGCTTTTTAGGTGAAGCCAGTGAGAATGACCCTAGGCTGCTAGGTGCGTGCTTGTTTTGGACCCAAGACCCATGCTTGTTTTGCAAAGAAACACGCAGCAGTGGATCCTGCTACGAGTCTGTAGCTAGTCACGCCACCAGGATGGAAGGATGAGGGTGACAACAACAGTGTCGCTCTCCCTAACATGGAAGCATGGGTCCAACGTGGACAGCAACAGTGCCTGCGTATCTGGCCAAGCAGGGGTTGGTGAAACTGTTAAGACTCAGGACGTGGTACATTAGGAACGTTATAAATCATGTCTATATCTATACCTAATAATAAAAAGGTAAAATTTCTGTCATAACTTTTTTTCTGCCATAACTATTTTCTGCCTCTTTTTCCACTCCGTATGCTTGTATATATTTTTCCTATTTCAGTCCGGGTTCTATTCGTATTATTTTTTCCCAAATCTGGCCCGGTCTCGCTCCCACCCGTGTCCTCTCCAGTATGCCGATTTCTTTTCTATTTGCATTAACCGAACGGAGATTAGAGTAGGAAAGGGAGTAGAAAGAAATACGGGGTTCCAGATGTGTAGATGCTAGAGAGAAAAAAAGGTGAAAGGGCATTAATAGTTTTAAAAATATGTCAGGGTTCCTGATGCAAAATGTTTAGAACCAAGTGGGCCTCTGCTGGTGGGCTTCTTTTTCGAGCTGGGCTGAATCCTTCAAGTTGGGCCGGCTTCATTGTGGACTGGACCAAGCCCATGCAAGCCTTTTTCATTTTCTTTCGTCTTTCTCTTTTTCTATAAAAACAGTGCCAAACCAGTTTTGTTAGCTTCATAAAAATGTGATCTATCTATGGATGTTATAAATCTTATTAGGTTGTGCTTTTTTATTAATTCCCCAAAAAAACTTTTTTTATTAAAATGTGGATTAGTTAATGGTACAACTAATTATTTCATCAACTGGAATCTTGGGCAGATTATTGTCTAATGAAAGCTAAATAAATGTATTTATGTAATTTCTGACGAGGGCTACCGTGTGAAAAATCAAGAGAGGTCTCCCGTCATAATTATTGGTGGACAGACCAATCCTTGACACATCAACAAAAAAAAGTTACAGAGGTTGATATGATGCATTAAAAAAAGCTATGAAGGTCGATATCGAGTCAGAAAAACACATGGGTAGTATGAAAAATAAAATTTATGATATATTTATATCTAAATAATTATGCACTTTGCAACGGAAGGAAAAAAATGCAAGGTGTATTTTAATTCGATACAGGTTTAATAGGACATTGTTATTTATTGCCACCATTAATTTATATTATGGATGTCACGGTCATCATAAAATAAATTATAAAAGCATAAAACATAAGATATGTACCATTCACGTTATCATTTTGCATGAATGTTAATAGTTTTTTTCTCCCGTTGCAACGCACGGGCATATTTGCTAGTAATAATAAAGAGGCAAAATTTTAGCCCATTTTTTTATCCGTCCATTTTTTTTCCGTGTCCCTCCAACTCCCAGACAATGGAGAGTTTCTTCCGTCCGGACTTATATAACCTGTGCTCATACGAATTAGAATAGCTCTTATCTAGCGTGAAACGGAGTCCGATTCCAAAACGTATTGGGTCGTCCGCAACAATAGGAGTACGTGAAAGAAAAATTGGAAAGGAAACAAAAAGTAAAATAGTGGAACACGGTGAGGGACAAAAATCAAGTGGAACACGGAAAAACAAATCAAGAGGAGCATACAGACACGACAGGAAGAAAATCACGTAAAAAAGTTTGGGTAATGTGAATTAGGATTCTTTGTGTGATTTAATTTAATATTAAAGAAAGATTTGTCTTATTTTATTCTTTTCTATTTGAATTAGGATTCCTATTTAGGAAAGATTTGTCTTATTTTTATTCTTTTCTATTTGAATTAGGATTCCTATTGAGGTTATTTAGATAGATGTATCTGTTTGGATTAGGATTCCTAGCTATTCAGGTCACCTTAAAATTTATATCGAAGTCGTGCATATGTCATATAAATAGGAGAGATGTAGATAGAACATACTAGTTCTTAATTCGACCACACAAGATGTACATCCCGTTGTTATCTCTAAGGGGGCTACTTGCACGGTCGGCCTCCTCAACTGTGTATCGATTAAAAGGCAGGGCGGCAGAGGCCTCAACCGATGGGGGTTGTTATGTCCGGTATGTTCCTCCCTCGATTCCGGATATGCTATGATACCCCTGGATGGGTAGGAGCGGGTTGAGTTCGTATCACCGTGGAACAACTGCAGCGTCTGGTTCAGATCTATCTACTCGGCAATTCATTTGATGACTTCACGATGGCCAAAGAAGCCCTAAGAAGCATCAAACAATTTCAACTAAGGCTTTGTTTGGATGCGCATGTATTCATCTTAATTCACATGTGTTGAAGTGGATTGGAGTGAAGTTAAACTAAGTTCCATTCCAATCCACCCAACATATATGGATTAAAGTGAATACACATGCATCTAAATAAGGCCAAAGGAATGTATCCTATATGATCTATTCACGAGGCTGAGCAATACAGTTGACTCCATACATTCTAGTCTTCAACATGATATCACAAGTTTAGATCCTTGGCCAAAAAACCTAAAGCTTGCGCTTCGACGTGCGCCCGAGGGAAATCACCGGCCATGAGGATCTCCATAAGGCAGCACTGCTCATAACTTGCTGCTGATCGAGTTGATGGGGGCCACTAGAGAGTCTTGTCTCGATTATTGATCAAGGTTTTCTCTCTTGCGTGGTTAATAATTGATTGGTGTTTCTTTTGTTTTTTCCGATCTAAGATTGGATTGCGTTGCTCGCCGGCCAATGTCTTCATGCGCCTCTACTTGGATCTGACATTGACTACACTAGCTTTGTCCTCATCTTCTCCTGTGTGGCATGGCCAAGTTCACGGACCTTCAGGGAACTCCCTCGATCATCGATGCTTCGCTGTTTCGTCCACATGATCTTCTTCATCAGTTCGCCATGGTCACCATCAATTGGGATGCCTACACACAGACCTTGTTGTCATCTCCGACCTCATGTGATCCCATGAAGTTTGTTTGTGAATACTGGGCACCTCCTCTCCAAGCAACAACGCATGGAGTAAACATCATTGTAAAAGCTGAATTATCAGATAAACAGCCTGTTGGAGGAAACATCATGGTAAAAGCTGATTTATCAGATAAGCTCTTTTAGTTCTTGTGGCGCCTAATAATTCCGTTCCTGTGTTGTAGCGGTAGTGCGCACGGAATGTTAGGCACCCATGCAATGCAAGACTCTGTAATCAAATAAACTCGATCAATCAAATCCCGTTTGCGACATGGAAATTATTCATTGTTTACGATCCTGGAGTGCATGCAGTAGTGGATTTCACTGAAGATATATATATTAGACGGAGATAAGAGAGTGACGCAGATAAGAGAGTGACATGATCTTCTTCATCAGCACCCATGCAATGCAAGACTCCTCATGGGTCAAAAGTCTTCACATTAGACGGAGATAAGAGAGTGACGCAGCAACAGCGGCACTACCTTGGCCTGGAGAAAATTCAACAACTGGAAACGAGGAGTCTGTCACAGACTCACAGGTCACACAGCAGAGGCAATCCACGCCCAGCTGATGAGTCAGTTCGGACATTGTAGCATCGTGGACTTGTCCCACCATAGGTCGTCGTCCACGACTAACGTCACCCGGCCCGATCCAGTACCGCTAGCTAGCACCGTGTGGCGAGCCTGCCTCCAGGTCTGCAGCCGACGCCTCTATATATAGTGCCATCATGTAGCTAGCTTCTCTGCATACACATATCTCCATAGCGGAGGAGATCCATCGTCGTCCATCGATCAGGAGACGGGTTCGAGATGGCGAAACAGCAGCACCAGCAGGCTGTTTGCATGGTGTTTCTGATGGCCTTTATCGTCCTCTCTGCCATGCACGCTGTCCCCGTGGAGGCAGGTGGGTTTGTATGTAGTCCCATTTTCATTTTTATTTCAGATTGCAGTTACAATTAAACTACAACTGTCCATGAACACACATGTACGCATACAATGCAGGGCGAGCGCTACGTGAGGCATCCTCTATTCCAAAATTTGACCCCCTGGACCCAAACAGCAGGCCTTCTGTGCCTGCTGGCGAGCCATACACTCGCCCAGGATGCACGAACGTCTACAATTGCCATGGAGCACCATAAGCCTTGCCTGCTTATAAGGCAGGGCAGCTAGTCCGATCCAGCGCATATAGCACATGCTTACATGGCTAAAATAAAAGCCTAGCTGCTGAGCTGCATGGGCGTCTTGTCTGCACATGAATCGTGCATATGTTATTTGCCCAAATCCTGGGATGCTAATCCCTGCGATTGAAGCAACCATGTTATTAATGATATGTGTGTGTAAAGACATGTAAGTGGCTGGTGTAACTGACATGGTACTTCATCTGTATCTATATACATAATATTAAAGAGCTAAAATTTTTGCTATCAAATTTTTGTCCAGCTCAATCACAAGCCAGCTCAATTGAGTAGGCTTCTTGGAAGGGACAATTTACCCACGACAATTATGGAGTCGCACCGATCATCCTCGAAGCAGTTGCTTCAAAGGATCTCATAACTCAGAATATGGCATTGCTTTCTTTGGTGTGCCTGGGTCTAATAATGACATTAATGTCCTGAATCAGTCCCCGTGCATTATTCATTGATGCATTGGAAGGTCAACACCTCAAGTTCAGTTTTCTGTTAATCGGAGCAGCTCCCAGTCGAGCCATGAGGGGGGAGCCAAGTAGTAGTCGACAACTACCAGGAGGGAGGACTAGGACTGTAGGAGGAAGGGGAACAAATAGGAGAGGAGCCTTGGAGGAAGCCAAGAACCAGCCCCATTATTCATTGATGCCGGAACTCTCAGTTAACTTGCTTTTGCACTAAAAACTCACTAAATAATTTGTATTGCTGAACCAAATCAAGTCCACGCATTGCAAGTGTCATGACTCAACATCTCTGCTCCTCGGGCACCTAACCCAATTTTGGAGCAGATTATGCTTCCCCTTTCTCATACTTAATGATAAAGGGTTAAACTATTTTCCTTCTCCGGCCGTCAGACAAATGACCGGTGGCGCTGCAGCCTGCTGGGTGCCGCCGTCCAGTTGCTTTGCTCTTCCCAGCAAGAAAATGGCACCAAACTCTTCTCTCCTCCCGCCATTTCGCTCCAAGAGAGCTGCTGATTGAATAAAGTAAAGGAAAAAAGAGGCTCTCATCCAAGCCGTTCCATACCATATGGATGGTTCAGGTGCAGCCACTTCTTATCTCATTGCACCTAAGCCATCCATACAAGAATGAACGGCTTGGATGAGAGCTCTTATTTGCCCTGTTTTTTTTTTGTATCATTTTGTATTTATCCTCTGCTCTCAAAGCTCGTAATCAGCTACCTTTGTTGGACTTTAAATATTTAGAGAAACTGGACAGTACATGATCTATCATCCTAATCGGTCTTGACATAAACTTGAAGCCCAAATAAAATATTAATACAAATCTTTGAACATGGTCCTGATTTTCTACTTTACATAGGAAAAAAGAGGTTCTCATCCAAGCAGTTCCATACTGAAAGCCCTAGTTTAATTTTGAATAATTAATGAAACCTATGGACTAATCCTTGAGCTAAGTGTGTAGACAAGAGAGGATGGTCCAAAGCCAAGTGATGGAACTAGATGATGGTCATGGTGATGATGATGACCAAAAGAGATGATCAAGTGCTCTAACTTGGAAAAGAAGAAAGAGAAAAACAAAAAACAAGTGTTGATAGGTATCAAATAGGTTTTTATTTTGACATTCAAGACACCATAGAGAGTGTGAGTGTGTTTAGGATCGATAGTCGTACTATAAAGAGAAAAAAATCTTTGGCTAAGTGGTTATCGAGTGCCACTAGGTGAAGCTATAATTGCATATGCATTAGGGACCTAGTGTGCTAACAATCAACCCTTGGAAAATGCTTGGAAAAAGGCTAACACACGTGCACATGAGTTATACACTTTGTGGTTAGCAACTTAGAAGCAAGGGTGAATTGTTTGAGGAGATAGAAAAAGAAAAGGAGAAGAAGTGCAGGGATCGGACCCTGGTGTCGGGCTGACCGAACCCAGGAGGGGTGAGTCCGGTCACTAGCCCTAGGTCTCCTCCAAACACTGTTCATAGAGTCAGGTCACAACTCAGTGAGGTGCACGGGCGAGGCCTGTGAGGACCGGGCCCTGGTGTGAGTCTGGTCATCACGATCGGACTGAGTCCGGTCACATCTTTAGCGCTCGGGAGCTCTTTGTGTTCGTTTGGACTCGCGCGTGTTTATGAGACCGGACCCTGACTCTGTGAGTCTGGTTCGGAGCTGTTGTTCACGAGTAACTTAAGTGACCGTTGAGATCTGATGGACAGGATTCAAATCGGGACATGGCACCCATTGGATGACCGGACCCTGCCTAGAGTCCAATCATAGAGTCCGGTCAGCTCTGCGCAGCCCAACGGCTCCTTGAGCCAAGGGGGCTCTATAAATAGACTTGGGCTGGCTCTAGCTCACTCTCTTGCACATTTTCATCAGTGATTCATCCTTATAAGCTAAAGCAAACACCTCCCACTCATCTCCTCCATTGATTCATCATCAAAGTGAGATTATGAGTGATTCCTAGTGCATTTGCTTGAGTGATTGCATCTAGTGGCACTTGGAAATCGTTGTGGCTATGGATTTCTTGTTACTCTTGGTGCTTGCCGACACCTAGACTGCTTGGAGTAGCGGAGGAGCTTTGGCACGAGTTGGTGATTGTTCGTGGCCATCTCCCAGTGATTGTGAGGGGTCTTGTACCTTCCCCGGTGGAGAGCCAAAAGATAACTCTAGTGGATTGCGTATGTCATTGGGCTACCTCACTTGTGGGTAGGTTCTTGCGGCGCCCAAGTGGTGGGCTAAGTGTGTGATATCTATTAGCCGCCGAACCACCAAGTGTTGTCGACACAACGAGGATGTAGCTTGCCGGCAAGCAAACAAACCTTGGGATAAATCTTGGTGTCATCTCTTGGTATTCATATTGTGATTGATCGTCTCTTGCTGGCATTGGTAACACTCTCTACCACTTGTATTACATTCATATTCACTTGTGTAGTGGTAGTTGTAGTTTGAGTAGAGTAGCTCTCTTGCTAGTTAGTTGAGTAGCTTGCTTAGCCTCTAGGTAATTGTTAGCTATCTCAACTAGTGTACATTAGTGACATAGCTCTTGAGTGCATCTAGAAATCATAGCAACTAGAATTGTTGGTATAGGTGGCTTGCAACCTTTGTAGAGCTAGAGCAAAATTGCATTATGCCATTTAGTGTACTAACCATTTGCTCTAGTGAATTTGTAGAGAATTTTTATAGGCAATTCACCCCCACTAGCCATTTAGGACCTTTCACATACCATATAGATGGTTTAGGTGCAGTCACTGCTTATCTTGCACTAGCATCAGTGACTGCACCGGATCTGCGTCCCATAACTATAGATCACCACGGGAGGGGTACCAAAGCAAGAAAGCAAGTAAACACTCAGGCCCGGCCCTGAGGGGGGGAGGGGTGGGGGAGGGATGGCCATCCTAGGCCCATGCCACCGATGGGCCCCTACCCATGTATGTATAGAGTATACACTAGTAGTAATACATATACGCCAGAGCGCCAGATCCCCGACTCCCCGACTCCTAGCGATCACGGTGTGTGCGACGCGGTCACGTGACCTTCCGCCTTCGGGCTTTCCTTCCTACGTGTGCGGCGTGGGCGCATGGAGAGCGGGACCTGGTGGCGTCGGCGTTCACTTTCAGCAGAGCAGAGCAATGGCAAATCACAGGGCCCTAACCCTAATCTCACCTCTCACGTGAATACGTGATCCCTCATCTCTGATTCCTGTTCGACAATCGGTAGTTCCAGCAGAGCAGGCAGGCGCCAGGCGGTAGCAACCAACAAGGTCATCAATTTAGTTACTAATTGTTTCTCACGTGATTCCTACAACTTTATTAAATTGTTATTTCTCTAAATTTGAACATTACCACGTCATCGAGAAAGTACACTTTTTGCGACAACAAAAGAAAGAAGAAAAAAACGAATAGATGATTTGATACAGGCCCTGTTCATTTAGCTGAAATTTGGCTGATATTGCTTCTACTTATGCTAATTTGTTGTGAGAGGAAAATACTATTCTTTCACTTAAAAGTACTGCTGAAGAACAAGGGGCTCTTCATAAATTTCTTATAAGAGTAATACAAGTACTTCAAGAGATCCAGATGCATTGACGATAGTTGCTGTGGAGGAAGGAGCTAATGCTAATCCAGAAGATCAGGGCTATATTGATTGTGAAGCGATTGTTGGATGAGATTGATATTGACACCATTATCGATGACTTCGCATCAAGGAACGTTAGAAGAACTTTTTGAGATAATTTAATATGTATACAAATTATGTCATATGAATATTACTTTTGCATTCAGTTAATTGCTTATTAGCAACCTATTTTTATATATTTGTATTTGTATATATACTACCAATGGGTACTACTAGTAGTATTATCGTGTTCATATAAAAAGGTCCAAAATTTTAGCTTCGTTCTAGGTCCAAGAAAACTCAGGACTGGCCTATAAACACTCTGCAGGCAAAAATCCAAAGACATCAAACCACCCATCGAATTACAACAACCAGTCACCCTTGTCGAATTTCTTTGTCACTGCCAAATCATCCGGACATGAAGAGAATGGAGCCCGAGAGCAGGCTGACCATGAAAGGAGAAGTTGTTGTGTGCTGGAAATAGAGGAGCGAGCTGATCAGACATGAATGATGGTTCCTGCGAGAACGATCACGACTACGGTTGTGGGCTCATGGTCGTCGTGGCCGAGCACATCACCAAAGCAAAGGTGACTTCCCAGTTCTTACACACAAGCACTGCATTTTAGTTTAAGCGTACACAATAACCATGGCATGAGCACCCACTTTCTAGGCATATCATCGTCTCATCAGCATAACTGGCATGATTGCAAGCACCCAGTTTCAAAAATGCATGAGCACTGAATTTTCAGAGATAATTTTTAGAACGATCGCATAGGTTTGAATCACGTTACCCATGAGTACTAGTTAATTTTCAGAAGCGTGATAGAAAATTGATCACGGTAATCATGAATAATGTCATACAAACCTGCGCAGGGTTAAATTGTGAATTTATGTTTTATCTCTTGGAATGGAGGCTACAAGAGCCTATAGGAGGCTCTATCTCACTATATGGTGGTAGTAGATTTGTTAAGCTGTTTTCTAAATATACAACTTTTCGATAAATGATTTATATATGACAATGGATATGGCAAATGGCTAGGCATGCATTTCATTTGATTTATTATATGTTTCCTGAGTATTTTATACTCTCTCTTGCTATTAGCCCTCCCCTATTCAGATGAAAAGAGACAACTTATGATGTGAAAGCTCTAGTTTGGTTTTGGTGAATTGATAAAACCCTAAGTGCTAACCTAGTTTATGAAGTGATCATGAGATAGGTAGCACACTCCAAGTTGCGAGGCAAACAAAGATCATAGCATGATGAAGATGATGCCATGGTGATGATCAAGTGCTTGGACTTGGAAAGAAGAAAGAGAAACAAAAAGCTCAAGACAAAGGTATAAACCATAGAAGCTATTTTGTTTTAGTGATCAAGACACTTAGAGAGTGTGATCACATTTAGGTTTGATAGCCGTACTATTAAGAGGGGTGAAACTCGTATCGGAATGCGGTTATCAAAGTGCCACTAGATGCTCTAACTCATTGCATATGCATTTAGGATCTAGTGGAGAACTAACACCCTTGAAAATGTTTGTGAAAATATGCTAACATATGTGCACAAGGTGATACACTTGGTGGTTGGCACATTTGAGCAAGGGAGAAGAAGTTAGAGGTGAAATGGAGTTGGTCGTAAAGATGCTAGCGTCGGTCAACTGACCGGACGCTGGGTCGCTCAGCGACCAGACGCTGAAGGGCCGCGTCCGGTCGTGTTGTCGGTCAGCATAGTAAGAAGTCACAGTGTGACCGAACGCTAGCAGGGTCTGGTCGAGCATGACCGGACGTGTCCGGTCGGCAAAAATCAGTTTTGGAACCTTACTGTTAACGACCGGACGCTGGGTGTTCAGCGTCCGGTCAACACAGGCGCAGTGTCTGGTCGAGACTGATGACCGTTGAAGTTAGGACACGTGGCTAACTGCGAGCGACCGGACGCTGGGGGCTCAGCATCCGGTCAACTAACCGGAGCGTCCGGTCAGCCCGCGTTATGCCCAGTGAAGCGGTATAACGGCTCTATTTCATAGGGGCTTCTATTTAAGCCCCATGGCCGGCTCAAGCACACTCTCTTAGCCATTTTGCATTGACATAGCAACCTTGTGAGCTTAGCCAAAGCCCTCCCACTTATCTCCATCATTGATTCATCATCTTTGTGAGATTGGGAGAGAATCCAAGTGTATTGCTTGAGTGTTTGTATCTAGAGGCACTTGGTGTTCATGTTTTGCTACGGGTTTCGCTTGTTACTCTTGGTGGTTGCCGCCACCTAGACGGCTTGGAGTAGCAAAGATCGTTGAGCAGAGGGTGGTGATTGTCTCTGGCTTCGATTGTGGTGATTGTGAGGGGTTCTTGACCTTTCCCTGGCAGAGAGCCAAAAGATACTCTAGTGGATTGCTCATGGCTTGTGTGATCCTCATCTTGTGTTGGTTGTGCGGCACCCTATTGAGGGTTTGGCGTGTGAAGCCAATTAGCGCGTGAACCTCCAAGTGAGTGAATCGCCACAACGAGGAGTAGCTTGCCGGCAAGCAAATGAACCTCGGTAAAAAATTATTGTGTTCATCATTGATTCCGAGGTGATTGGTCTTCATTGTTATTCATCCTTGTGATTGATTGGTTTCTTCATCTACATGGCGGTATAACCTTCTTGATCACTCTCTTTATTTTACCGCAAACTAGTTGACAAGCTCTTTAGTGTAGCTAGTTGTGAGAGCTTGCTTGGTTGGTTGGTGTGGCTCTTTAGTTTGCCTTTGAGAGCACACTAACATAGGGTAGTGTCATAGCTATTGTGTGAATAGACACTATCTAAACTAGAATTGTGGTAGGTGGCTTGCATTTTGAGTAGGCTAGCACAATACTTGCTTCGCCTCATAATTGTCTAACCATTTTGTTAAGTGTTATTGTAGAAATTTTTATTAGGATATTCAGCCCCCTCTAGCCATTAGGACCTTTCAAGTGGTATCAGAGCCGAGGTCACCGTTATTTGAGGCTTAACAACCTTCGGTGTTAAAATAGCTCAAATCAACAACACCAAGAAGCCACCCCAATTTGATGGCACAAATTATCCTTATTGGAAGTCAAAGATGACCACACACATCAAGTCAATCAATAGAAAGGTGTGGAAGGTGGTAGAAACCAAAATTGAGATTAGTGATCCGGAGAATCCCACCGCGGTCGAAGAAGTGCTTCTCCAAAACAATGACATTGCTCTAAGTGCTATTTATGATGCAATTGATGAGAGAACATTTGAGCAAATCAAGAATATTGAGATGGCTCATGAGGCATGGAAGAAGTTTGAAGAATCATTTGAGGGCACTCAAGCCGTGAAGGGTGCAAAGGCTTACATTCTCAAGGAGAAGTTTGCAAGCTTCAAGATGAAGGAGGATGAGAGTGTGCCGGAGATATTTCATAGGCTTCAAATGCTTGTCAATGATCTCAAAGCACTTGGAGAAGAGGTGACGGACAATGACTTCTCCCACAAGTTCTTGAGATGCTTGCCTTTAAGATTTGGTACATTGGTCACTATTCTAGTAAGGAGTGGTTTGGACACCATGACACCAAACCAAGTGTTGGGAGACATCATGACTGATGATACATATAGAGATGAAGATGAGAAGGAAGAAAATAAGGAGAAGAAAGATGAGAAGAAGGATGAGAAGAAGAAGAGTGTGGCATTCAAGGCCACATCATCCAAGGGCAAAGCTAAGCAAGAAACATCAAGTAGAGAAGATGAATCTTAGGATGATGATGATGATGAGAAAATGACTCTATTTGTCAAGAGATTTGGCAAGTTCATGGTGAAGAAGGGCTATCATGCTAGAAGAAAGAAGTCTTCATCCAAGAATAAAGAAGAGTCAAGAAGGTGCTTCAAGTATGGAAGCAAAGATCATCTTGTTGCTCAATGCCCATACAATAGCGACAATGATGATGACAAGAAGAATAACAAGAAGGACAAGAAGGAAAAGAAAGAGAAGGACAAGATGACCTTCAAGAAGAAGAAGGGTGGTTCATATGTGGTCACTTGGGATAGCGATGCTTCTTCAAGTGATGATGATGATAGTGATGATGACAAGACTACCAAGAAGAAGGCATTTGCAAGCATTGCAATCAATGAGAAGCCTTCTCTCTTCGACTCTTCGTTATGCTTCATGGCTAAGGCCACTAAGGTACAAACTTGCAATGATGAAAGTGATGAAGAACATGATAATGAAAACGAAAATAAAAATGAAAATGATAGTGATAGTGATGATGATAAACCTACTAAGGATGAATTAATTGACATGCTAGAAGATGCTAGAGAACACTTTGATATCAAGAGAAGGGAATGCAAAAGCTTGCGTAAGGAACTAAAAGTCCTTAAGCAAGCCTTTGATGAGCTCAATGCATCTCATGAGAGGCTAGAGGAAGCCAATGAGAAATTTGGCAAAGCTCACAAAAAGCTTGAAAAGTCTCATTCCTCTTTGCTTGATGAGCAAAATAAAAAAAAAGCATGTTAAAACTTGCAATGTAGGTTTAACTTGTGATATAATTGATGAATCACTATCTATGCCTATCATTGTTGCTCCTACTAACCCTTCTTGTAGTACTTCTACTTCTACCTCATCTAGTAGTGATGGTTTCACTTGTGATGCCTCACTAATGGTTGAGAATGAGAATCTCAAGAAAGAGGTCAACAAGCTCACTCACACTTTGGCTAAGGCATATGGTGGTGAGGACCGCTTGCTTATGTGCTTGGATAGCCAAAGAGCTTCTCTCTACAAAGAGGAATTGGGCTATACCTCTAAGAAAGGAAAGGCGGCCTTTGCTCCTCATAAGACTAGTTTTGTGAAGAACAATGGTCGGTTTTGCACTAGTTGCAAGCAAGTTGGTCATAAAGAGCAAGAGTGTAAAAACAAGAGCAAAAATGCTAATGTATCCTTCATAAAGCTTGATTCATGCTATATGCTTACTAAGGGTACAAATGGTGTGAAGGTTAAGTTCATTGGTAAACCATGGATGGGCTCAAAGAAGAAAGCCATTTGGGTACCAAAGAGCTTAGTGACTAACCTTCAAGGACCCAAGCACGTTTGGGTACCTAAAAAGAATTGATCTTCTCTTGTAGGTTAATTACAAAGCCAAAGAAAGGCATTGGGTTCTTGATAGTGGGTGCACTCAACACATGACCGGTGATGCAAGAATGTTCAACTCAATCAACACCAATAGCAATGATGGTTATGATAGTATCACATTTGGTGACAATGGCAAAGGCAAGGTCAAAGGGCTTGGTAAGATTGCAATATCCAATGACATGAGCATATCCAATGTGTTGCTAGTTGAGAGCTTGAATTTCAATTTGCTATCCGTGGCTCAATTGTGTGATCTTGGATTCAAATGCATATTTAGAGTAGATGATGTAGAGATCATAAGTGTAGATGGCTCTAATTTAATCTTCAAAGATTTTAGATATGAGAATCTATACTTGGTTGATTTCAATGCTAGTGAAGCTAGATTATCTACATGCTTGTTCACTAAGTCTAGCATGGGTTGGTTATGGCATAGAAGGCTTGGTCATGTTGGAATGAAACAATTGAATAGATTGGTTAAGCATGACTTAGTTAAAGGCTTGAAAGATGTTGTGTTTGAAAAGGATAAGCTTTGTAGCTCTTGTCAAGCCAGCAAACAAGTTGGAAACACCCATCTTAAGAAAAGCATAATGAACACTAGTAAAGCATTTGAGTTATTGCACATGGATTTATTTGGGCCAACACAATACACTAGTATCGGTGGAAACAAATATGGCTTTGTGATAGTGGATGACTACACTAGATACACATGGGTAATCTTTCTAGTGGACAAAAGTGATGTGTTTGCAACATTCAAATCATTTGTCAAGGGCATTCACAATGAGTTTGAAACAACCATCAAGAGAGTTAGAAGTGACAATGGTAGTGAGTTCAAGAACACTAGAATTGATGAGTTGTGTGATGAATTTGGAATTAGACATCAATTCTCAGCCAAGTACACACCTCAATCCAATGGCCTTGTTGAGAGGAAAAATAGAACACTCATTGATATGGCAATGTCTATGCTTAGTGAGTACAATGTGAGTCAATCCTTTTGGGCCGAAGCTATCAACACGGCTTGCTATTGTAGCAACCACCTCTATTATCACCCATGGAAAGAGAAGACACCATATGAGCTCTTGAATGGTAGAAAGCCCAACATTGCATATATTCGGGTCTTTGGATGCAAATGCTATATCTTGAAGAAAGGTACAAGATTGGGCAAGTTTGACAAGAAGTGTGATGAAGGATTCCTACTTGGTTATTCCACTATAAGCAAAGCATATAGAGTTTGGAATTTGGATAGTGGTACTCTTGAGGAAGTTCATGATGTTGAATTTGATGAAACCAAGGGTTCACAAGTAGAGAATGAGAACTTGGAAGATGTTAGAGACATTCAACTTTCAAATGCCATGAAGAACATGAATATTGGTGAATTGAGGCCTAGGCAAGTGAATGATGATGAAGATGATCAAGTGCAAGTGCTCTCTAACTCAAATGTGCAAGATGATACAAATCAAATTAATGCAAGTGGATCTCATGACAATGAACAAGATCAAGTGGCTAGTACATCAACTCAACCCAATGATCAAGCAAGTGCAAGCAATCAAGTTCCAATCCTCCAACCAACCAATATTGCAAGAGATCATCCATTGGACACTATCATTAGTGATATTTCAAGAGGTGTGCAAACTAGATCAAGATTGGCTTTATTTTGTGAGCATTTCTTATTTGTGTGATCCATTGAACCTAAAAAGATAGATGAAGCATTGAAGGATGTTGATTGGGTAAATGCTATACATGAAGAGTTGAATAATTTCATAAGAAATCAAGTATGGGAGTTAGTAGAAAGACCAAAGGGACACAATGTGATTGGAACTAAATGGGTCTTTAGAAAGAAGCAAGATCAAGATGGGATAGTAGTAAGGAACAAAGCAAGATTAGTAGCACAAGACTATACACAAGTTGAAAGTCTTGACTTTGGAGAAACATATGCCCCGGTTGCTAGATTAGAAGCAATAAGAATCTTGCTAGCCTATGCTTGTGCCCACAACATCAAGCTCTATCAAATGGATGTTAAGAGTGCATTTCTCAATGGCTATATCAATGAAGAAGTATATGTTGAGCAACCGCCCGATTTTGAAGATGATAAGAAACCCAACCATATATACAAGTTAAAGAAAGCATTGTATGGCTTGAAGCAAGCACCTAGAGCATGGTATGAGAGATTGAGGGATTTCCTACTCTCTAAAGGGTTCACAATGGGCAAGGTTGACACCACTCTTTTCATCAAGAAGATTAGAAAAGATCTGTTTGTATTGCAAATATATGTTGATGATATCATATTTGAATCAACCAATAAAGACTTTTGTGATGAATTTGGAAAGATGATGGCTAATGAGTTTGAGATGTCTATGATCGGAGAGTTGAGTTACTTGGTCTTCAAATCAAGCAATTGAAGAATGGTACTTCTGTAAGTCAAGGCAAGTATATCAAGGACATGATCAAGAAATTTGGCATGTGTGATAGCAAAGTCATTAGCACACCAATGGGAACCAATGGCAACTTGGATAGTAATGCAAGTGGAAATATGGTGGATCAAAAGTTGTATCGGTCTATGATTGGAAGCCTACTCTATGTGACCGCATCAAGGCCGGATGTCATGTTTAGTGTATGCATGTGTGCAAGATTTCAATCTTCACCAAGAGAAAGTCATTTGAAGGCTACAAAGAGGATATTGAGGTACTTGAAGCATATACAAAATATTGGTTTATGGTATCCCAAAGGAGCAAAGTTTGAGCTAGTTGGTTACTCCGACTCGGATTATGCGGGATGCAAGGTTGAAAGGAAGAGCACCTCGGGCACATGTCAATTATTGGGAAGATAACTTGTTTCATGGTCATCAAAGAAGCAAAATAGTGTTGCATTATCAACCACCGAAGCCAAATATATATCCGCCGGTAGTTGTTGTGCACAAATACTTTGGATGAAACCCACTTTGAGTGACTTTGGAATCAAGTTCAAGAAAGTGACATTGCTATGTGACAATGAGAGTGCAATCAAGTCGACAAACAATCCGGTTCAACATGCAAGAACTAAGCACATTGATGTCCGCCATCATTTCATAAGAGATCACCAATAAAAAGGGGATATTTGCATTGAGAGTGTAGGCACCGAAGATCAATTTGCCGATATATTCACCAAGCCATTGGATGAAAAAAAGTTTTGCAAGCTAAGGAATGAGTTGAACATATTGGATTTCTCAAATATGTGTTGATGCACCCCCACTCATATGACATGCCTCTCCTTCGAGCAATCCAAGGTAAAAGTTGATTGGCATGACATACATCTTTGCTAAGGACATGATTAGTGCATCTAGTCACATTTTCAATTTTATTAGGACCTTTTAAGTGGTTCTATTTTATTAGGCTCATTCATGAAAATCAAATGATTTTGATGTCTATATGGTATCACTATTGCTTCTATGCTTGACTTGATCTAGTGGTAACATATGACATGTTTGTGAGCTTGTAAACCTAGTGTTTAATCTAGAACATGAGCTATAAATGTTTAACTCAATATGGTACAAGATAACCCTTATTTGGAGGTGTGAAGAAGCTTGTCCTTGGATCAAACCGAGTTAAATATCTTTGGCATATATTCTAGTTTGAACCAAATTTGGAACTTTGATCCTCACCCCATTGATTGACATTGATAATCTTGACCCTACAAGTAATACTATCTATATTTTGAACCTTTGTGGTCATTGATGACAAAGGGGGAGAGAAAGAAACAAAGATAGTAGTAAACATAATGAAAAAAGGGGGAGAAATATCATAAAGGGAGAGAAACATAAAGATATACTGGATATATGACATAGGGGGAGAGAAGTGAAAAAGGAAAGGGATCAATTAAAATTTTGAGCACACAAGTAGGGGGAGCAAGCTCATGAACTTGGATGATGCATTTGAATGTGCATTTCATATGTTTGCTTGCATGGCACAAGTATTAAATTTAAACATTCATGCTTATGTGATGTATGCTAGTTGAAAGTTTGAATAATAATATGAAAAACTAGCATGAATAGATTATCTAGTGATTTCATTCTCTAGTATTATCAAGTGGTATCTATTCCAAATATTTCCATGTGGTATATTTTCAAATGATATCAAGCTAGTCATGGTGCTAAGGAAAGTATAATGGTGCACTTCAATTGGTATCACGCTTCAAAGGTCTATTTCTTATACCTTAGCATCATTTGGTACACATTGACTCCTATATTTTCTATCTAATCATATGTGCAAGCTACAATCTAAACTCTTAGCACATATGTAGGGGGAGCAATTGCTATCATGTGGAGTTCATGAAACTTGTCCATATCCTTTTACACATGGTAAATATGCTTGGGCAAGCAACATGGATTCAATTGAATTTTGTTTCCTATCTTTGTATAAGGGTTGTCATCAATTACCAAAAAGGAGGAGATTGAAAGCTCTAGTTTGGTTTTGATGAATTGATGAAACCCTAAGTGCTAACCTAGTTTATCAAGTGATCATAAGATAGGTAGCACACTCCAAGTTGCGAAGCAAACAAAGATCATAGCATGATGAAGATGATGCCATGGTGATGATCAAGTGCTTGGACTTGGAAAGAAGAAAGAGAAAAACAAAAAGCTCAAGGCAAAGGTATAAACCATATGAGCTATTTTGTTTTAGTGATCAAGACACTTAGAGAGTGTGATCACATTTAGGTTTGATAGCCATACTATTAAGAGGGGTGAAACTCGTATCGGAATACGGTTATCAAAGTGCCACTAGATGCTCTAACTCATTGCATATGCATTTAGGATCTAGTGAAGAACTAACACCCTTGAAAATGTTTGTGAAAATAAGCTAACACATGTGCACAAGGTGATACACTTGGTGGTTGGCACATTTGAGCAAGGGAGAAGAAGTTAGAGGTGAAATGGAGTTGGTCACAAAGATGCTGGCGTCGGTCAACTGACCGAACGCTGAAGGGCTACGTCCGGTCGTGTTGTCAGTCAGCACAGTAAGAAGTCATAGTGTGATCGGATGTTGGCAGGGTCTGATCGAGCATGACCGGACGTGTCCGGTCGGCAAAAATCGGTTTTGGAACCTTACTGTAAACGACTGGACGCTGGGTGTTCAGCGTTTGGTCAACATAGGCGCAGTGTCTGGTCAAGACTGATGATCCTTGAAGTCAGGACACGTGGCTAACTATGAGCGACCGGACGCTAGGGGCTCAGCGTCCGGTCAACTGATTGGAGTGTCCGGTCAGCCCGCGTTATGGCCAGTGAAGCGGTATAACAGCTCTATTTCGTGGGGGCTTCTATTTAAGCCCCATGGCCGGCTCAAGCTCACTCTCTTGGCCATTTTGCATTGACATAGCAACCTTGTGAGCTTAGCCAAAGCCCTCCCACTCATCTCTATCATTGATTCATCATCTTTGTGAGATTGGGAGAGAATCTAAGTACATTGCTTGAGTGTTTGCATCTAGATGCACTTGGTGTTCGTGTTTTGCTGCGGGTTTCGCTTGTTACTCTTGATAGTTGCCGCCACCTAGACGGCTTGGAGCAGCAAGGATCGTTGAGCGGAGGGTGGTGATTGTCTCCGGCTCCGATCATGGTGATTGTGAGAGGTTCTTGACATTTCTCCGACGAAGAGCCAAAAGGTACTCTAGTGGATTGCTCGTGGCTTGTGTGATCCTCATCTTGTGTTGGTTGTGCGGCACCCTATTGAGGGTTTGGCGTGTAAAGCCAATTAGCGCGTGAACCTCCAAGTGAGTGAATCGCCACAACGAGGAGTAGCTTGCCGGCAAGCAAATGAACCTCGGTAAAAAATCATTGTATTCATCATTGATTCTAAGGTGATTGGTCTTTATTGTTATTCATCCTTGTGATTGATTGGTTTCTTCATCTATACGGCAGTATAACCTTCTTGATCACTCTCTTTACTTTACCGCAAACTAGTTGACAAGCTCTTTAGTGTAGCTAGTTGTGAGAGCTTGCTTGCTTGGTTGGTGTGGCTCTTTAGTTAGCCTTTGAGAGCACACTAACATAGGGTAGTGTCATAGCTATTGTGTGAATAGATACTATCTAAACTAGAATTGTGGTAGGTAGCTTGCATTTTGAGTAGGCTAGCGTAACACTTGCTTCGCCTCATAATTATCTAACCATTTTGTTAAGTGTTATTATAGAAATTTTTATTAGGCTATTCACCCCCCTCTAGCCATGAGGACCTTTCATGATGACATGATGTCCCAAGCACATGATCTACGAAAGTCACATGAGAAATACAATATCCATATAATTTCTAGTATAACGTGATGGAGTTGTTATTATATTTATTTTAGGTAATGTTTATTAACCGCTTTTTTTAAATGAAACATAATTCGTAAGGTCCTAATCATTGTTCTGTTGCAAAACTTTGATTAGGATCATTACTTAAGAAGTCAACGCTTTGTCAGGTAAAAATCCCTAAGCCGACATTTTTTTACCTTGGTAGTGAAAATGCGAGGCGTTACACGTGGTATCAAAGCAATGGTCAATCAAACCATGCATATAGTTAGAGACTAGGTAGCATAAACGAGTTTCTTTAGTTTAATTAGAAATAGCTTGTTAACTTGGTAATGTTGAAAAACCTTCCTCTGAGCCTCAACTAGATAGACTTATAGGTGGAATGATGAGAAACTTGAGCCGGCAAAAACAACCAACTCTCTTTTAACTCGGATACAAGTAATCACTAACACTAAATCATTATGTTTTGCATGGGGAAAATCCATGTTTTTTTTAAAAAAAACAAGGGACGTATTCTGAACCTTCATGCATGTGTTCACATACCAATCCATATCACTATTTGAAATGATGGCAGCAACTTCAGCATGTACATATATATCTAGTTAAACTAAGTGCCATCCTTGCTAATTAAGAACCCATTATAAAATCCTCTGGAAATGAAGTTAATGCAAATGTCAGATAGTCACTCGTCTTTGTCCTGTTTTGTTAACTTGAAAACAAACATGCTTAGTTCAACTTCCTTTAAAGCATTGTGATGTTCCTAAAAATAAATTATTCAGATGAGCTTCGTTTTAGTTTTATCCCCTTATAGAAAAGGTTGCCATATTTTTTCTTCACTACTCCTTACTAGTTGCTTTGTACCGGTACAAAGAAGTTATAGAACTGTTCTTTCTATATGTTTAGTTAAAAAAACTATAGGTTCACAAAACTAATTAAAATATATTTGCCACCACGTTGGAAAAATGACTATAATGAGTTGTCACTCTGTTTTCTTTGATAGGATAATTTGCACTCACGAGCCTAGTTCCAATATTCCGCATGCAATTTACTTGACCATTTATGTAGTAGTGTTACTTTTTTATCCTGAAAGTCTAAGGTGGCATGATATGTAGATAAGTAAACACAAGTTAAATTTTCATGGACCTTGTTTGAGGTGTTGTTTCCCAAAAGTACTAGATATGCGAGATATGATCTCCTAATCGAACTCAATCCCATTCGCAACTTGGACATTATGCGTTGTTTTTAATTAGTTCTGTCTTTATCTTTGTTTTTCCTTTTGATAACAAACTTGTGACTGTAGTGGATGTGGAAAAGGTTTCACCGGAGGCAGTCAAGCACCATAACCACGAAGCGATAAGAATGGGACCAGCAAAAAACAGCATTATATATATCCTGGCCTGGAAAACAATTGAAAAGGTGGCATTGGCCAAGAAAATTAGGTACCTGTCACAGTTGAAAAGAAAGTAGAAGCACCCAGCTCGCAGACTTGGTTCCACGGTGCATGCCACCTCACGGTCAGGGAAAATAAAATTTTGTCCATGAAAGAACATAGCCTTAAATGCAAAGTTTCCCGATGGTCCTGTTCGCCGTTCTGTGCTAGCTTCTCATCATTGAAAAAAGCCAAAACAGAATCAAACACAAAACTCGCTTGAGCTACTTTTCAGTTATAGAATAATATTTTTTTTCTCACAGTATTTCAGCATAAACATCAGCATAAGCCAAATTTTAGCATAAGCGAACATGTTGATATTCTACGAGCGCTTCTCCCACATGACTAAGTGAGGGTGTGTTTGGATACCTGAAACAGATTCGATTCTCTTGGGAATCGAGAGAATCATTGCCAGAAATGAGTTTTGGAGATCAAGAATCGGAACCGGAACATTTCAAGTTTTCTACGTCAGCACCAGAAATGGCTAGCCTGTTTTAGATGGAGAAGCCGTTCCAAAGTACTTTCACCGGAGAAGAAGCGGAGAAGAAGCGACCACCTATCCGTTTATGCTAATGCTATCATTAAGACATCCCGAAGGCCGGACGCCTCGCTCCACTCACTGACGCATGCGCTACTCCCCTAAAAAAACAAAATCAACTCCGGCACGCCTCGCTCCGCTCCCGCCCTTACCCCTTCAGTGCTCCTCATCCCCTATCGCAGCACACCAACGACCGGCATCCTTCCCCACCGGGAGCCCCAACGCCCGCAGATCCGGTGGCCCTCTTCCCCACCCCGACGAGATCCATGGAGCAGGAGCGAGATCCACTCGCCTCCGGCGAGATCCATGGAGGTGGCGCGCGCGGTGTTGCAGGGGAGTAGGCGGCTCTTCTCAACCCCGGCGTGGCGCCCTCTCTCACCTCGGCGACCGAGCTCCGCCTGCCCCGACGGCCATGGCGCTCCTCGCCCCCATCCCAAACCGGGTACTGGTGTCACAGGTGGCGCTGGTGCTCGTGCGCCGCCTCGCCGCCGGCTCCGACCCCGATGGCTGGAATCGACCGGCCCAAGCCCCCCCCCCCCCCGCCTATGTTGCAAATGTATGTTTCAGGTATTTCAGTCGTTTCAAATATATGTTGCAGTTGTTTCTTATGGATGCTGCAAAAGTAGATCGAGGGATGTTGCACATGTTTTATATGTTGCAAGTGTTTCAGAAGCATGTTGCAAGCGTTTGTTCAAAATGTTTCATCTGCTTCCAGATGTATGTTGCAATCTTTTTTTATCTGGATGTTGCATATATTTTCACACATATATTGCAATAATATGTTCCTAATGTTTCAGCTGTTTGAGCCTTATGTTGCAGTACGTGTTTTTTCATGTTGCAAATGTTTTATCTAGATGTTGCATTTGTTTCACATATATGTTGCAAGTGTATGTTCCAAATATTTCATCTGTTTCAAATGTATGTTGCATTCGAGTGTTTCATGTTGCAAGTACAGACCTCCAACGTTGGTGTCCATGACGACGAGTAGGGCTAAGCCGCGGCCACCGACGTGTGGAGGAGGCGTAGGCTACCGCCGGCTGTGTAGGAGGCGGCACAGGCCGCACGCTGTGTTGTGGAAGAGGCGGGGGCGAGTCTTCTCGGGTGGCTTGGAAGAGACGGGCACCACGCCGGTGTGGAAGAGACGGGGACGAGTCATCCGAGCAGCGTGGGCAGCTGATCTGAAGCGGGCGGTTTAGATGCGAGTGTGGGAAACAGAGCCGGCGTGGGCGGCTCGTGAATCTGAGTGGACAGGGCAAAGCAGCCGCGGACATCCGGACGGACGCAGGCGTCCGGACGTCCGGACGCTAGTGCTGGCCATCCGTTTAGGCCTTTAGGGTACTAACGTAGGATTTAGATGTTTAGGTTTTAGATGGAAAAAGTACTTCGTAACATTCATCATGTTTTGTATACTAAATAAAAAGAAGACTAAATTCACTTAAACGCCTTGATTAACTTAATAATTAGAGAGGGTGTATAAGTAAAAAACTGCAACCTTAGGGGTGCTTCTGACTGCAGGCACCTCTATATAATGGTGCTCAAAGAACCTTGCTGCTGTACATCCCGCAGAGCACACCCGATCGAGGCCGGAGATTCATCTACCAGCAATCAGCTGGAGAAGAGATCGGCGTGATGGCGAAGAAGCAGCAGCGGCAGGTTGTGTGCATGGTGTTCCTGCTGGTGGCCTTGTCATCTCGGCCATGCACGCCGTCCCAGCAGAGGCCGGTAGGTTACAGTCACATGTGCTTTCGTCTCGTCCTTGCCGTCGTAAACAATTTAACCGTGCGTGAGGTGGATTCTCGTGCAGGAAGGACGCTAGCAGAGTCGTCGGTGGGTTACGAACCACTGAAACCAGGCGTTTTGGATCCTGACCGACCAGGTGTTTTGGATCCTAAAGGACCATACACCCGGCGATGCAGAGAAATAACCGAGTGCCCACATACACATGGAACTGCAACGCCATGAGCCCATGCATATCTTGTGACACACAGTTTGGTCCGCCTAGCCCACTTGGCATCGCTGTACCTAATGGATGATGGCATGCAACGTGGAATTAAAGGAGCCGAGAGGCAGTATATATCCTTCTTGAAATATACTCTCGGTTGCCAACTTGCCATAGGATAAGATAGCGAATAATTAATCCCTACACCTACGGGATCGGACCATCTAACGGTGGACGGGTGGAAGTAACTTACGTGCCTAAATCACGGGATGTTTAGTCCGTCTGCAGTCTGCCATTAGGTAAGATTCGGCGAGTCGTATGTATGAATATATAATAAGTAAATTTGTCGGCTTAGTCTTCGAAGAAGCTCGTAAGGGTAGGGTTTGTATGTCTACGTTCATAGAGGTGAGTATGTATGTACTGTGTAAACGCCTGCGTACTGTGTTAATTCTAAAGAAAAGTAAATGAAAATTCGTGTCTGTAATGCAAACTACTGCCGCTGTTTTACATTTCAGACCCATTTCCAACGTGGCCTTCTCTTATAAATTTATCCCCTTTTTCTTTCAGGCTTTGGTAAGTCTTCTCAAATCCCTGAAAACTACGACGTACTAGTTCATGTACAATTCACCCGTCAAATTGGTTTACCACATGTGCTGATAAAGAATGACAGTTGACAACAACTCAAGCACTATACAAAAAAAAAAAAAGTGGAAGCACCAACCAGTGTCGGCCCTAATAGAAACAATGGAAAAAACTATGAATTTTGTACGATTCCAATTTCATAGGAAAAGTTTCTGCCCCTTTGGTACCAAGATTGAGACCTATAAGAAGGTTCTATTTGGAACCAGGATTGAAAAAACACAGAAATAAAAAAAAAACTTAGGAATGAGATAGGAATACAAGTGTAAAATATATTATGATTGAAGAACAGAGATTAAGTGACGATGGTTGTTTGGATGGCCTATAGAAAAGCGTAGGGTTTTTAGATAGGCACATGCTTCCATCCTACGTGAGCTAGCAAGAAAACGAAGGTTGGACTGGATAGAATTTTTCCTATGTATAGAATCTATTGTTAGGAACTTTTCCTACGAACCAAACAAATGCTACAGTACTCAAATCCTAGGGCCTGTTTAGAACACAGGAATCGCACAGGAATTTCACAGAAATCAGTTCAATTTCACAGGAAAAACGCAGGAATGGGAAAAAAAATCCCGCATTCCAAACAGGCCCTAAGGAATCCAACTCCTACGTTTTTCTTGTTTCTCCCCCGATTCAAAGGGTCCCTAAAGTCCTTCGAATTCCTATAGGATGCATGAATTTATAAAAAAAATTAGAGAAAAACTAATGTGAGATTGGATCTCGTGAAAATGTCCTTTGTGTCTACCAATCTCTTCAATGCCTATAATATTTTTATCTCTTTTGCATCCCAAATGACTCGTATCTCTGTCGTCCTGTCACTACTATAATAGATTAATATATCACCACCGGCTCCAGAGATCCCGTCACCACCGCCAATTTCTTCCCTCGTCGGTGAAAATGGCAGTACTACAAAGGAGAAGATTTTCAAAGGCAGGCGGTAACCAATGGTCACTGTTAATCGCCGGTCGGCATGCCCGTCCTATAAATCGGTTGAGAGGCTGGCAGCCTAGCACCTTGAAAGGATCAAGATGCTCAAGAAAAGGGTGAATTGGACTAATCTAAAATTCTTGCAATAACTAAGCTCATTTCACACCTAGTGCCTAAATGTGTTCTCTATTATTCTACCGCACAAAAGTTTTGCACCCTAGGTTCTAATCCTACTCTAGCATGACAATTCTAAGAAAGTAGAGACATGAATTAAATTGCTCAAATGTAAATGCTCAAAGTAAAGAGAGGGAGAGAAACGCGGCGATGTTTTTTTTGAGGTATCGAAGAGTCACCACTCCCCACTAGTCTTCGTTGGAGCACCCACGCAAGGGTGTAACTCCCCCTTGATCCGCACAAGGATCAAGTGCTCTCTACGGGCTGATTCTTCGACACTCCATCACGGTGAAATCGCCCACAACTGCTCACACCATGACTTGGGTCATCCACAAGCTCCGTCGGATGATCACCAAGCTTCCAATCACCACCGAGCCGTCTAGGTGATGGCGATCACCAAGAGTAACCAACACAAACTCTCACTTGACTAAGACAAGCCTAATGAGAAAGGTGGATGCACACTTGCTACTCCCTATGCACTAACGAGGTCCTTAATCTTGGATTATCAAATCTCAATCACCCCACTAGGCTCTTGCTCTCCCTTGCACTCTAAAGTGTTTCATCAGCTGAACAAATGTGCAAGAGAGCTAATAAGTTGGACGAGTAGGAGAAGTATTTATACTTCCTACTTCAAAACATACCCATTGGGGTCCAACTTAGCATAATTCGGGGTGACCGGACGCGCCTGTCAGAGTGACCGGACGCGCCCGGTCAGTAGCCAACGGCTACGTGACACCAGCGCTGACAAATGGATATGACAAATGGCTAGGCATGCATTTCATTTGATTTATTTGCTGAGTATTTTGTACTCTCTCTTGCTATTAGCCCTCCCCTATTCAGATGAAAAGAGACAACTTATGATGACATGATCTCCCAAGCACATGATCTACAGAAAATCACATGAGAAATACAATATCCATGTAATTTCTAGTATAACGTGATGGAGTTGTTATTATATTTATTTTAGGTAATGTTTATTAACCTCTTTTTTTTTAAATGAAACAAAATTCGTAAGGTCCTAATCATTATTCTGTTGCAACACTTTGATTAGAATCATTACTTAAGAAGTCATCGCTTTGTCAGGTAATAATCCCAAAGCCGGCATTTTTTTTTACCTTGGTAGTGAAAATGCGAGGCGTTACACGCGGTATCAAAGCAATGGTCAATCAAACCATGCATATAGTTAGATACTAGGTAGCATAAACGAGTTTCTTTAGTTTAATTAGAAATAGCTTGTTAACTTGGTAATGTTGGAAAACCTTCCCGTGAACCTCAACTAGATAGACTTATAGGTGGAATGGCGAGGAACTAGAGCTGGCAAAAACAACTAACTCTCTTTTAACTCGGATAGAAGTAATCACTAACACTAAATCATTATGTTTTGCATGGGAAAATCCATGTTTTTTTAAAAAAAAAACAAGGGACGTATTCTGAACCTTCATCCATGTGTTCACATACCAATCCATATCACTATTTGAAATGATGGTAGCAACCTCAACATCTCTCATAGTTAAAAAGAACAAAACGAATATTTTTTCATGCGACAAAAAGTCTGGGGCTGTCGGTCTACCTCCTCCTGCGATACCGTGAGTTCACCACGCGCTCCGCAATCATCTCCCCTGCCAATCAAACGCGCGGCTCACCCAAATCAATGCACGGGGAGAAAGGAAGGTCCCGCAACTGCAATTGGATCACGCGCATCCTTGTCTCCTCCGTAGTGCGCCGCCCTCGCCCTCGCCATCATGAGCCGCGCGCTCCTCGCAACCTCGCCACGACTCCCTACGCCCTCTGCAACCTCGCTTTATCGCCCCTGCCCTACACGGGGCAACTGCTGCCGCTGTCGCCGGCGCTCCATGGCCCGAGCGCCGGGTCTCCGCTGCCACCGCCCCTCAAACAATGGCGCGGCGCCTCCACTCCCACATCAATGCCTCCGTCGGGCTCCCATGGGCGCGTCCCTCGATCTCCCACAGGCATCGTCGCTTTTCCCACCCCGCAGCACCACTCTGCCACCCCTCCCCGTTGGGTTCCCACCCCATGGGTAGCGCCGCCGGCGACTGGCACTCCATCCACTACGCCACTAACTGCCGACCGCCAGCCTAGACCACGGTGGAGATGGATTTGACCGTGTGCATCATCCTGGTGCGGAGGAACACTTGCCCGTCGCACACTGCTATGGTCCATTGCAAGTGCCATTGCACATTGCGTGCCGTCCTCCAGAGCAAACAAAATCAAGATCGATCGGAATCAACTGTGAGTTTGTACCCCCAACCTTGTTCTTCCTACTCGATTGGTTTGGGGTTGGGTTTGGGTTTTGGACTTCGGAAATGCTAAACACCACACGGGTGTTTTATCAAGAGCTGGCACACGATTTTTTGTAGGCATCGCATCCCCACGCCGCCCTGAGCACGGCCGCCGCATCCTGGCGCCGCGCGTCCAGCAGGAGAAGGTCCACGACCTCCAGCCGCGCCATGGCCGCCTCTGTGGCGGAGGACGAGGAGCCGGAATGGTCGGACTCTTCCCGGCGCCGCGCGTCCAGCAGGAGAAGGTCCATGGCCTCCAGCCGCGGCATGGCCGCCTCTGTGGCGGAGGACGAGGAGCCAGAGTGGTCGGACTCTTCTGGAGAGACATCGACGCGGGCGTAGCGGCCGCCCGTGCGTCGCGCGGCGGCGGCTAGCGAGAGGCTGGTGGCGGGCGGGCAGCGGCTGCTAGACGTCGACGGCGGGGTGGTGTCCGGGGCGTCGACGATGAGCTGGGCGTTCCAGCCGCCGGCCATGGCGGCGACGAGCTCCGGAAGCCAACTCACCCCGTGGGCCCCGCGTGTCACTGACTTTGTCTTTTCGTTCTTCTGTAGAAAAAAAATTATGATCTGTGATATGTGGTCTATGACGTGTGATCTGTGGAGGCTGGATGTAGAAGAAGGGTGGAGGCTGTTGGATCTTAATCCTATGGTGTAAAAAAATTTATGTGTTAAAACTGCATAAAACTGGCGACTCTTGCACTTTGTAACTTCGCATAGGTTTCGGAAGGAGCACTAGGCTCGTGGCCAGGTCAGGTCGCCCACTCGCCCTCCTGAGCGAGGATGTCAAGCTGGTCGCTGTCAACGACCCTTTCATCGCCACGGATTACATGGTATTGCCCTGCAATTTTTTTTCTCCTGTTCCCTCGATTGCTCCTGGTTTTTCTGTTCTTGCCTTCTTGTTATCATTGCTCCTTTTGGGATTTGTTTTGTGATGCAGTCTCAACTGGTGGTGATATCGGTTTGTAAATTTTTTAGATTTATTTATCATCCTGATCAGCTATCTTTATTCTGCCCTTGATTCAGTGAAGTCTTATACACTTGCTTTCCGTTCTATTATATTACAAACAATCGATAACTTTCAAGTTAGTGTAAATTAAGTGCAATCTTAGTTAACCTAACAAAGATAGAAATAACTACCGGCAGTGTTGATGGTACAGGCATTTGACATTCGCATGGGTAGGTAGGTGATGCCGTATTCTATTCTGAAATATATCTGACATATACTCTTTGGTTTACTAATTGGAATTTTGGTCGTTCCCCTTTTACATCACATCCTAATCGACTTATATTAATTTATTCTATATGGTTTGTTGGTTCGTTTCCCTCTTGCTTATAACAGGAGGCTCTTGATAATCGGGGGCATCCTGTGAACTGTGTCTCATTATCAAAAGACATCAATTGCCTTCTAGATAACTGTTTAGATTCACAAGCTGATCCCTTATACAAAAAACTCACTAAAAAAGCAGCTCAGTATTTTATTTTCAGCCTGGGCACAAAGTTGCCAGGAGGCTTCTTTTGTCTAGCATTTTATAGAAGGATGGAGTTATTATTTTTATTGTCCTCGACTTTATGGAAGCATGCGATCACACTCTTCCTTCAGCTTTGATTGGAAAGATCATATGATCATCAATGATGGCAAATGTGGCCTTGAGAAGAGATTCATCCATATATTGACATAGCTGCCAGTCTCATTCATGGGCACCCTTATCTCTCACAACTAAAAAGGCTAAAGATTGGACACCAAAATCGTGCGACATACGTTGGGTCGTCGGTTTGCCGCGCGCCCCTGCGATCCTGCTCTGCACAGGCAGGTGGGACCTCTTCCATGGCCCCTTCGATGCCACTCCGCACCGTACGTTGATCGCGTCTTCTCTATGGCATGTGATCCATGGCTCCAGCAACCGCCCTCGCGAGACCTCGCCCTCTCCCTCGCGCCGCCATATGTTTCAAATTTTTATGCCAACATGACAGCGTAATAGCTTCTTTGCTTCACGTGACGTGTTATTAGCTTGTTCAAATTATTTATAGGTCCTATATTCACATGTTCAATGCCATTCAATCGAACCAATCTGAGGTCAATCCTATGTGCTAACGCGTAAATCAATTAGCTTCCTTTTTTGTTCGTGTGTTTTCCGGCCCAAATCTTAATCTCAGATTAATTTTGTGTGAATTTTTCTTGTAGGCTAGCCTCCACATCAGTTAGCTTGCAGTGGGATAGAGGAACATGAGTTGTGCCTCCACATCATATTGTGCTTAAATTTCTATGCTTCTTGATCTTGCATGTCATAGCTAACCTGTGGTGCATGCATCTGTTTGGCGCAGTGATTTCTCAGGGGATAAATGCAGGAGACGGAAAGAAGCTGCAGGATGCAGGGATTTACACTTGCAATGGCCTAATGATGCATAATGACAAGGTTCTGAACTATGCATCCCGATACCCAAATCTTTGTTCTGCCTGTCTGAATTCTTGTTGCACAAGGCTTAAATTGATATCTTGTTTGTGGGACTTGCATGCTTGCTTTCATTTGTTCAATGTTCTGAACATATGGCTATTGTTCTAATTTATGATCGTTTTGCAGAACCATACAGGAATTGAAGGTTTATCTGGAGCAAAAGTTGATCAGATCTAAGAAGCAGCTAAAGAACATCTGGTCTATCCTTTAAGTTGGGTTCTGCTTACTAAACCTCCATGCAATCAGTTCTGTATGATATGTCATCTTGAAATTCTCTTTTTGTTTGTTTGTCACAGAACCAGGGTTTCATGACAGGAACTGATCTCCTTCTTAAGGTAAGAAAAATTGCATCTAAGATACTAATCGGTGTGTGGTTTACCAGTTTGGTATGTCTGATTAGTGATAACCAATGTTTGACTCCTTGTAGTATGTATTACTGACAAGGTTGATTAGTTATTGATCTGGTTGAGCACTTTTAATTACTTCTCATATGTGTTGCCCTTTAAGGTTGTTTGATTTATTTTGCCTTATTTGAAGCGGAAGTCTGTTGTTCGGATTACAACTGGGAGCCAAGCACTTTATGAGCTGCTTGGTGGTAATATATCGGAAATGTGTTGTGTGATCAGTCATGCCATCATATTAGTCTAATAGACTGGGAAGAATTTGCCATTGTATACAACACAAAATCATGCATAAACCTCCTACATGAAAGAAATGTCTTAAGTATTTACTGAGAATAGTCAATTAGTCACAGTGAATGTTGACTTTTGATGTGCTTTTGTAACTATATATATTTCTGAGTTCAGTTCTAGCTTTTTAGGTTGAAATATATGTCATCTGGTTGTCTTGCAGGTCACGGAAGACCCAGTTGTTGGCTTGGGGGATCAAGTGAGGATGATGGAGAAATTGCACTCTCTCCATATATATAGGTTAATAATGAACTATGTGGTTGTTTTCCAGTATGGTTCTGCTCTGGTGAGGACTATGGCCATATGTTTCAAATTTTTATGCCAACATGAAGAAAACTATAAGTTGTCTTCCGCTTCGATTTCCCTTGATTTCTCTCTTCCGCTTCGATTTCCCTTGATTTCTCCATGCTTTTACTCCATCTTGCTGAATGAAATCGAATCCCTCACTTCAGCATCTCATTTGTGTAGCCCAACTGGTATTCCTGCATTTTAGTTCCTTTTTTGTGAACTAAGTAGTTCTGAGTAGTGGTTGATTATAGTAATCCTTTTCCATATCAACTATATGATCGATTTTACTAAACTATAGTAGTCTATTGAATTGGTAAAATAGATAATCACAAATGCACAGTGCTTTGCCTTTTCATTAATAAGTACTTAACCATTGGTCTCTCTTCATCTATACAGGGATACGTTTTCCCTTGATCTGGTGGCTTATGGTTTAGTTACTGCACTTTTATACAAGAAAATAGAAAGGACTTGCTCCCAGTATTGGATGACCTGTATATTTAATAAATTAATATTTCTTAATGCATTTGCTATTTAGGCTGTAGTTCAGTAAAAACAACTGAGTTTTGTTCTGTACAGTCAGTGTGAGTTAATCTCATTTCAAGTGGCTCGAGCATACTGTTGGAACATTTTGGAGCTCCTGAGTCTTGATCAATCTCTATTCCTATACATTTGTTACCAACAGCATGCGTGTTTGCAGACTGTAGGTGTAATATGATATTTTTGGGCTATAAAATGAAGATAACTTATGAGCCTAGCTGAATTTATCACATATGACGGCGATGGCGACGTCATCCTCGCCGTTAAGTGCCTCAATCTGCCATTCCTTCAGGTCTGCTACCTGCTTCCTTTTGCATCTCTCTCAAAGCTTTTTTGAGGATTAATCAGAGTTCTTAATACTTTGCAAAACAGCAATTTTGTGGAGTCCATACAAATTTACAGAGTAATTTGCACCTAAACATTTGAAATATGATTGGCAGTTTCATCTAACCATATGAGATATGCTTTCAGCTGGTTGTGTAGTTACTACTGCACTTAGCCTGGTGCAGCATGAATGATATGGTAACTTATTTTTTTTGTCTGTATCATTTCGGGATAATTTGCACCATGAGTATCTGGGATGATTGCCTTCAACTTAAATAGGTTCCAAGCTGATACTGAATAATCTTATTTCCTTTACTCTCCCCCTTTGAATGTGCGAGCTTCTTCCAAATGTGTGATCACCATAAACCATGTTTATTGTTGCAGCATGAGAACCCCCCGTGATTACATGCGCAATTAGTCTGAGTTTGGCCCTAAAATGCTGGGCATAAGAGGGATTTTGGTTTTTCACTTCGCTCAAGGATCAAGCGCACTGAAGGCAAAGGAAGCAAAAAAAAAAAAATGAAATTGATGGCAGCCTTCCCTCCCTGTTATCTTCCAGTATCTTGTGAAATTAATCGTAGCAGGTGCACAATCAGAATCTGTTTTTTCGGTAACTGTAACACCCTAAAAATTTCATTATTTAAAAATAGTTAAATTTGATTTATTTATGTTATTAGGTGTGCATTCAAATATAGGAAATTAATAAATTTTGTGAAATTAAAATCAAATATAAGGTTAGTAACCTCTTGACGCATACATGCTGCTGCACTTTTATTTTTGTAATGATTGGTTTTGACCAAATTTGAATTGAATTCAAATTCAACTTGAAAAGGGTTGCTAAAACTCTAGAAAATAAAAAGAAAAAGGTTTTCTTTTCCCTCCCCTTCCCTTCTTCAATTCTGGCCTGCTGGCCCGTTCTCCTGCCGGCCCGCTCGCTTTCCCCCTTCCCCCCCTCCTCCCGTTCCTTCTTGGGTCGGCCCAACACGGCTGGGCAACCGCTGCCGCGCCCTCCTCCCTCTCTCTACCGCTGACAGCCCGGGCCCGCCTGTCGGCGCTTTCCCCCACCTCCCGCGCCCCCGCGCTCGGTCAGAGCCGCAACCGCCGCCGTGCCCACTCGCGTCGTGGGAGCGTCTCCCCGCACCCCGGCCTCTATAAAACGGAGCCGAACCCTTCGCCGCCCTCCTTGCTGCCTCCCCCACTCCGTTTTCGCATTCGCCGAGCGCACGAAAGCCACAACCGCCGCACCGAGGGGACGCCGTGGTCCGCCGTCCACCCCTCCGCGTGGTCCACAGTCCCCGAGCCGCTACTGCCTCCGTTTTTCCCCGTGGTGAGACCCCCTTGCTCCCCTCTTTCTTCCCATGTCTTCACTTTCGAGTTTCATGGACTCTAGAGCCCTATCCGCGTGCGCCATGGAGCTCCACGTCACCAGCCATGGCCGCCACCGTGCCAACTGCCTCCTCCGTCCGCTCTCTCGTCCTAGGCGAGTTCGCGTGCACCCCCTCTCTCCCCCGGTGCCCTCGGTTCGTCGAACCATGGCCGTAGCCCCTAGACCGAGAGCGACGGCGAGTTCCTCGCCGCCGGCCATGGAGCGCCGTCGCGGCAACCACTGTTCTCGGCCGGCCTCCTTCTCTCTCTCCCCCAGATCTAATCCGAACCATCCATCCGTGATCCAACGGCTCTGAGAGGCTGATACCCTTCGTGGGTCATTTTGCTAAAGAGACCCCAGATTTTGACAAATTAAACCCGCAGTCCTCAGCCAGTTTAATTATTCTGAAATTAATTTTATTTAAATTCAAAAATAGTTCATACTAATTATAGAAATGCCACTGGATTTGTTTTGCTCATAAAAACTTCGTTTTAGCTCCGAATCGACCCGTTAAAATTGCGTTAGTTTTGTAATTGCATAATCTACGTGTTAGTACCACTATTAATCATGTTTGCAACTTTTAAATTTCATGGATATGTTTAATTAAATAATTTGCTATAGGAAACCCTGTTTAATTCATAACTTTCACGTTTTAGCTCTGATTTTTGTGAACTTCGCGTTGACGTGATCGTAGCGAGACATCAGATCCCAAGCTTTTGTTAGAATGCATAGCATACCTTTATGTGCCATGAAAAACCCCATACTAGTAAATTCACCGGGAGGTAGTATGCCAGCTTCTTATTGGAGTCCCTCAGCTAGCATTTCCTTAAGGGGGGTAGACTTCAAAGTGAAACCTATTGTGTTGAGAACTGCGGGAATTGATCTTATTCTAGGAATGGATTGGATGAAACAACACCGGGCAGTGATTCAGTGCTAGGAGAAATCTGTTGTTGTGACATCACCCAATAGAGATAGAATCTGTGTAGAAGTGGTAGTGCAAGCTCAGCCAACAGCCACTGTGAACCAGTTGGATGGGGATGCCAATAAACAAGATCGTGTTGTGGAGGAGTTCCCGGATGTCTTCCCTGATGACTTGCTAGGTATGTGTCGGTGTTTCGTACAAGCACCGGCAAGTAAATTTGTAGTAATGCGCGTTAGGCTCGGATGGTGCGCTAAAGGACACAGGATTTATACTGGTTCGGGCGAAACGTCCCTACGTCCAGTTTGTTGCTGCTTGTGTTATTAGCACCGTGAACGGTCTGTAGTAAGGGATACAAACTGCCGAGAGAGGGACTGGTCCCAAGTCTCTGATGGAAGGATTGAAAAGGTGGTCAAGAGCTTCGTAGCTGCTTGGATGTGTGTATGAGTGCGCTCTATTGTTCGGTCCTCTTTCTTCCGTCCCCTTGATGGAGGAAGCGCATCCCCTTTTATAGATGAAGGGGCTGGCTTTACAAGGGTGAGATTCCAGGATGCGTACTCTACTTAGTCTTGTGGCTCACGTCTACCTGGCCAGGTCCTCAATTCTGATGAGTGCGAAGGAAGATAAGTGCTTAGCATGTTGTCGATGTCTCTGTATGTTAGTCACAGAACACTGCCCTGCGCAGGGTATGGGCTGTAGTACGGTGGTTTTGACTTATGAGCCTCTCTCAGCCTTGCTTCGTGCGCCTTCTGGTTCCCACGATTCCTTGTTGGGAGAATTCGGGGTCGGGGTCCGGTGTAGCGCCGTGGCCAAGGCCTTCCGACTGGGAGGACCTGAGGGGTCGGGAAGCGGGCGCCGCCCCCTCGGGTCCACAGCGTGGTGACGGAATATCCGTCGTCCGTGGAGATAGCAAATCCGTTCTTGGAGCGTAGCGGTTGTCGTATATCTTCGTTGGGTTCCGTGTCCCAGAGCTGAAGGCGGCGTCTACAACTCTATAGGGTGAGGTGCTCGCACCTGTAATACCTTTTGGGCTCTGCGGCGCCCGGAAGGGTCTAAAGCATCAGTCCTGTCGTTCCCTGGCAGTCTTTTTCCTGCCAGGGCGCAGGGTATGGTCGTTGGAGTCATGGTTGACCCGAACGTCTTGTCTCGTCCTGTACCCATCATTATGAGGGATAGATATCGATCAGGGCGAGGCTCGTTCTGGGCCGTCGGGTGAGACGGAGACCAATCCTTATCTCTTGGGCGAGACTAAACCTATCCCTCCGGGATCGGGCGAGGCAGAATCCATCCCTTAGCCTTCGGGCGAGACCGAGCCTGCCCTATAGGCGTCGGGCGAGACGGAGTTTAGCCTTGAGCCTTTGGGCGAGGCAGGGTTATCCCACAAAGGCGTCGGGTGAGGCTGACCCTGCCCCTCCGGGATCGGGCGAGATAGAACTCATCCCTTAGCCCTCGGGCGAGACCGAGCCCGCCCTCAAGGCATCGGGCGAGACGGAGTTTATCCCTCGGCCTTCGGGCGAGACCGAGCCCGTCCCAAAGGTGTCGGGCGAGGCGGAACCGAACTCCTATCACTCGAACAAGGGATGACATGACGCCTTTATGCATCTAGAAGTTTTTCACGTTTGGTGGTTATCGGTTCCACCTCTTGGGGTACCCTGGTATTAGGTCACCGACAGTAGCCCCCGAGACTCTAGGTGTTTCGTGTAGAACCGCCTGGAGGATGTTTTTGATTTCATCGAAGGTAATTTGCCGGAGGGTGCGCGTGAGCGCACCCGATGGGTGTAGCCCCCGAGCCTCCGGGTGACTCGAGTAGAGTCGCCCGGGGGGTTGTATCAGCCCCTTCGCGGGTAAGGCTGAAGGACTTAGTTTTTTTATCAACTGGATGTTTTTCCGAGTGGGTCGTGGCGTCCCGTTCGCTGGGAACTGATTCGGGGCTGTCCTAACTGGTGCTTCTGCCTTTGATGATGGATCATTCGTGGATTCCTTCTTGGTTGGGCCGGTGGCGAGTTTCTGGGCCCTAGGTGGGCCAGAGAGAAAAAGAACAGGCCTTTGTGGCTTGTGTTTCCCGAGTGGGTAGAGAGTCCAGATTCGCTTGGGGAAGGCGGACCGTCCGCCGAGATTTTTGGGGTGAGAGGATAGGGACTACGGGCGCGTGTCCCGCGACGTGACGCGGTGGCACGCGTGGCAGGCCTGGAGATCGAGGCGGACGGTTGCCCTTCTCGCGTCCGTCGCCCCCTATAAAACCACGGGGTTTGCCCCCAGGGTCCCGTATTTCGCTCCCCTTCCTTTGCGTTCTGAAACATCCGCCGCCAATCTTCCCAGCCTCTCGCGCTCGCATCGCCACCGTCGACCGGCCTACGTTCGTCTTCCAGCCGCTGTTAAGCTCGCGTTTGCCCTTCCCCCTACTGCTTCAATGGAGTTGTGGGGCAGATCAAGCATCACCTCCTGGCATCTGGAGGGCCTCGTCCGCCGTGGCCTTCTCCGTCCACTGTCCGCCGTCCAGGAGTGGTTGCTTCCTGGCGACGAGGGTGAGCCAGTGCCGCCTGAAGGGTATGTCATCTCTTTTGCCATCTTCCACGAGCGGGGATTCGGGGTACCCGCGCATAGATTCCTTCGGGGGTTATTAGATTACTATGAGGTAGAGCTGTAGCATCTAACTCCCAATGGGATTCAGCATATGGCAGCGTTTGTTGCCCTGTGCGAGGGCTTCCTGGGGATCGATCCCCATTTTGATCTGTGGCAGTATTTCTTTAGTATTAGTCTGTCGAGAAGGAAGATTGGGGGGAAAGAAATGAACGCGCTGATGGGATGTGCCAGTATTCATCTGCGCCATACCTGGTCGAAGGGTTACCCATACATGCGTCTGGCGACATCCAACAAGGGATGGCACTCGCAATGGTTTTATGTTAAGGATGATGCGAGTGCCACCCTACCGAAGTATACCGGGCGTCTTATTATGGATGCCCCAGAGTCGTGGGGCTAGGGCATCCAGTCCAGAGACAAGAAGCACATCACCGACCTTCTTTCCGCCCTCCAAGCCCTGAAGGGCCAAGGTGTAAAGGGGACATGGATCATCGGTGCCTACCATGCTAGGAGGGTGGCACCCCTGATGGCGCGTGCGCTTCCCCTGCATCGGATGATGCCCGGGATATCGTACGAGGGGACGGTGCTTGTTGATGAGGCACTCCCTTACTCGGAAGTGGCGCAGCGCATCAAGGAGGCGACAGAGCCGACGAAGGATTCTGCCGGCAGTGTCCTCGATATCGTGTATCCGGTGCCCGGGCATCCTCCAATGCGGCTGGAGCCTGAGTTCTTCGAATTCGTAAGCCCTCTTCTCCCGCACTCTTTTCTTTCTCCTGAATCTCCCTTTTTTAACACTTGCTTTTGTAATGTTGGGGCTAGCCGAGGGGGCTAGTCTTCAAGGATAGTCCGGCCCCGCTGCTGAAGGACAAGGTTGTGGCGGCGGCGAATCGACTCGCAGCCGAGCGGGACAAGAAAGCAAAGGAGGAGATGAAGAAGGCGAAACAACTGAAGCAGGAGGCATGGGATCGGGGAGAGGACGTGAGCAGTGAGGATGACGACGATGATGATGATGACGATGATGACGACGAGGTAGCCGTCGATGTGGATTGGGGCGTCCTGGAGGATGAGGAAACACTGACAAGTGGCCACCCACCCGTGCAGGGGCCCTTCGCTTTTCACGCAGAGGGAAGTGAATCAATGAGGTCAGTGGAGGCCGGTGAGTCCGCCGCTTCGCACGGCGTGCCGGTCGAGGATCGGTGGATGGGGGAGGCCGGGCTTGCTGCCGCCGACCCTGAGGTGATCGTGGAGGGGGGTGGCACTGGAGCCGCGCCCAGCTTTGGTGCCGCGCCTTGTGAGGTGATGGAGGGGAGCAGCTCCGGTGCTGCGCCCCGTGGGATGATGGAGGGGGACGGCTCCAGTGCCACGCCCGACGAGACGATGGAAGGGAGTGACTCCGGCGCTACGCCTGACGAGATGAACCCCCCTGCCCCGGAGCAGGGGGCAGGCATGAAACGGTCCCGTCCGGACAAGTCAGGGCAGGGATCTGGGGATCCGTCCCCAAAACGCTTCCACCGGCCGGCTTTTGACTCCTCTGTTTTCATCTTTTTTCCATTTTTATTTTGACTTAACGATTATTACCTTTGTGTAGGTTCTTGCGGATGGGTCACCCCCTGGGGCTGGCGCCCAAGAAGAGTCTCGCCCTTCAAGCGGGATAGACGGCGTCGCCTGGAGTCACCCCTGTTTCGGGCAGGAGTGGTGCCGACGTTGGGGCCGTGTTGGCCAAACCGACGGCGTCCATGGTGGCTCTCACGCCCGCGGAGGTTACTGAGCGAGCGGTTTCTTCCGTGGCGAGCGTGGAAAAGCCGGCCGAGGACCGCATACCGCCGGTGAAGGCGATCGTGACTGCGCCAAGCCAGGATCAGCCGGGCGCGGTCGTGGTGGCACCTGAGGGCGTGGTTCAATCCGCGCCGCCAGGCGCCCATGTGGATCTGCCCGTGGCGCGTGAAGCGGCCCAGACGGAGGAGGGTCTAGTCGGAGGGTCCTCGAGTGTGGCAGTGGTGCCGCATAGGGTCAAGAGGGAGCCGCCACCGGCCCCTTTGTCGGGAGGAAGCCGCTCCCCTGCGCGGGGGAAGCCGCCGCTTCACTGGATGGCCGCTCAGGACCCGACGTCGGCTCTTTTCTCGCTCGACGATCATTCCGAGAGCATGGAGCGGGAGGGTCTTGACATCGGGATCTCGACCATGCTGAACGCCCTGGACCAGGCCAGAGGAGCCCTCCGTGAGATCGTTATCCCTACCACTCAGGTATTTTCTGGACTTTCTTCTTTCTTCGTGTGTTTCTGTGTTCTCGCATTTCTGATATCAGTCTTCTTCCGCCTCAGATTCTTGTTGCTCGTAGCCGGAATAAATCCCAATTCCTCCGCGAACAGAAGGCGGAGTGGGATCGCCTTTCCGAGGAGGCCCGGCTGCGGGAAAACATGGCCGCCCAGCTTGCTATCGTCCAGGAGCGGGAGGCCCAGGCGCGTTAGGATGCGGAGGAGGCGCACGGGATGTTCGAGGACCTGTTGGCGAGGTCTAAGCTGGATGGAGAGGAGATTACCAGACTCCAAAAAGAGCGAGACGAGCTGCTGCAGAGGAATGCCGTGGCCAATGAGAAGGCCGGCGAAGTCCTGAAGGAGCTGGAGATGGAGCGGGACCTCCGGCGGAAGGCCGAGAGTAGGGCCACAGTCCTCCAGCAGAAGGTGGACGAGGACGTCGAGGTGGTCCGCTCTCTCCGGGCGGAGCTTGGTGACGCGGTGAAAGGAAGGTTGAGTGCTGAGAATGTCTCCACCAAGCTGGAGAAAGAGGCTGCTTATACGCAAAGGGCCCTTTAGGTTGAGAGCGATGAGCACGATCTTCTTCAAGCTGCGGTCGGGGTGGTCCTTAACGCCCTGAATGTGACGGAGCCAGTGGAGACCAGCCCGCTCGCGGCTCGTGTCGGAGGTATCACGGCTCGGGTGGGCCAACTTGAGGAGAGTGCCTTTCACGCCAGGATTACCCAGGCCTTCACCGTCGCCCACGCCCATTACGAGAAGGAAATAAACCTGAAGGTGATGAGCGAAGGCTTTCCGTCCACCTACGAGGATGAAGAGCTGGAGGAAATGGAGAAGATGGTCGCTCCCCTTGCGAAGAACCTGGCAGACAGTCTGAAAGAAATGGTTCTCCCTTCGCGGGAGTAATTAATCGAACAATTTTGAGAACAGCTTATATGTAATATGTGGACAAGCGTCGGTACTTTTCGAGTCTGGACGCCTTTCGTGCTTTTGCGTCTTAATTTTGTTTTGTTTGATTTTTTGCGACTTGATTTTTTACGGTCTTACCAATATGTTCCCCTGAATTATGCCGCTGATTATAATGCGAGGAGATTGTTCCGAAAGAAGGAAAGGAGGTGGCCGTACCTTAACAGCCCCCGAGTAAGGTCTGACCCCCGCATCTGCTGGGGTCAGGTGTTACTGGATACCGGAATCGTGGTTTTGGTGACAATGGATGTCATCGCAATAATCCCCGCCCTGTCTTCCAACAGAAATCCCAACTGGGGACTCTATGGGCTCGGCAAGGTGGGGCCTTCGAACCTGTGTTCCTGCATTGTTTGGCCTGAGCCCCCAAGCCTTGTTAGGGTCTGATAGGGGTCGGCCGTTATTTGCGTGTTACCCCGTCCTCGGTTTTCGCAATCGGAGGGGCTGAGTGAACGACACTTGCCTCGACGGCTTGAGTACCGCGCTCAACGAGCTCACTAACGGGTACGTTCGTGCAGAATCCGGGTCCATCATTTGCTGATGGGGTCGGCAGAGCCCTCTGGTGGCACTCCGCAACTTCTTAACCCGCCTCCCAGCAGATGCCTGAGTCGTTTGATAAGCTCAGGGGGCCCGATGGCCTCTCCTCGATGGAGATTCTGTGGGTTCGGCTCGAGGTTAGAATCGAACGAGAGAAGGTTGAGACGTCCCGGTTCGCCTCTGAGCGGGGTCGGGCAGGGCCGCTGGGGCTCATCTCAGTTATCTCTCCCTGGCTCTGTTCGGCATGAGGCGGCCTCGAGCCCTTCGCGGGCCGACCTTCGAACCTCAGCCTATGGTTGCCTATATCGAATGAGGCGACAGCCGTTTCGTGGTGCAACACGAATCATTGGGATGCAATGTTCTGCATTCGTAATGTTTTGAATGCAAGATTTAATTGAAAATAAAGGCGGGGTCGGTAACGTTACCTTGGTGGTATGAGTGGCGGAAAGCTCCTACCGGATGGGTCCGGGCCCTGACGTTTGTGACGAGGTTGGAATAACCTGCGTAAGAATCGCTGTTCTTTGTTTTCATGTCTCGGTGACGATCCGAGCCGTTTGATTAACTTGGGCATCTTGACAGCTCTTCCCTTGGGGGAGACTCTATAGGCGGACCCCTCCAATCCTTCTTTGAGAAGGCAGAAGTCGAAACTAGAGACGCGAGGGGCATTGAGTATGATTTTTCTGGTGAACAGAAACACCGTAGCTATCGAGGCGTAGGGTTTGCTAGTTCGTCCAGTTTTACTCAAAGCTTTGTGCCTGTATGTCACGCCCTTAGTTTCAAGCGTACGAAGGGGTCAGGTGAAGAGGATGTCTAGACTGGTAGTCATCCTCGGCAGCCCGCTGTTCGCGTCCCTGCTATTTGACGGGGTCGGAATCTTGCGAACGAATTTTAACGCATAAAGTGAGAAAACTGAGAGGTTTATCTTTCTTTGGTCGTTCGTTCGTCGTGTCTTCTGGGCCGAACGGGTGACCCAGGAGATCTGAAAGGTTCCGTCGTCGGGTCGTCCGTGGTCCTGCATGGGGGAGGTGAAAAGTTGTCTGCCTATGTGGGTGCCTTAATCACCACGTCCGGAGCGGGTCAGTGGTGGGCCATACCTAGGCAGTGTTCAGTTTGACCAAAGAGGGACGCCTCATAGACCGGGGTTCGTCCCATCACTTCCGGCGCGTCCCCTCAGATATCAATCAGCTTGATTGCGTAAAAAAAAGGGAAGGGAGAGGGTTTTTTTGTCCGGACCTTTCGCCTTTCCTTATGTATAGCGCCTCCTCTTTAAATAGGGAGGGGGGAGAGGAGTTCTCATCCCACCTCCCCTTCTGCCTCCGAGCCGCTATCTCTCCTTCTTCTTCCTTTCCGCCGAACACGTCCGTGCATCGCGGCAGTTTCCTGAGTGAGGAAGAGTAATGCCAGAGAGAGATATAGAACTTACAAACTTGCTCGTGAGTCTGGTGCCGTGATGTCGAGCCGGAGGTTATCCAACATAGATGAGATGGTGCGCACGGCCCTTGCTGAGGAGTCGCTGCTGCTAAAGGAAAGGAGGCGTCGTTGGGCGTCGTACGTCGTTGACTCTGCGCCGTCGTTCGCTGTGCTCCTCCCTTGGCGGGAGGCGTTTTCTGCCCATACGCCGTTGTTAGGGTATGGCTGGGGATGACGGCGTAGTCCCCAGACGTCATGGCAGTGGCGTTGCTGCCGGGGTCACGGCTGACGATGATGGCGTAGTCCCCGGACGCTCCGGCGGAGGCGTCGCTGTCGGGGTCGCGGCTGACGACGATGGCGTAGTGCCCAGATGCTCTGGCGGAGGAGTCGTATATGGTGCGCCTTCGAGGATCTAGCGAAGATGTCATCGATGGAGAGCATGGCATGGTGACCGTAGTAGATGAGCTGGCCCGTGTACATGCCCCAGACGTCACCGATGGAGGAGCGTGGCGCGGCGACCGCAGTATAGCACTTGTGGTAGAGCTGAGTTGAGACTGTAATGAAATAACGTTGTGGGGAAGCCCCCGAGTAAACAGTCCTCTGAGTATATTGTTCCTTTTTGTAATGACATCGCTTTGTAAGTGGTGAATTTGTGCAAAAAATGAATAAAATTACATCCTTTGCTTATGGCAAGTCATTTTAGAGCTTTCCAACTCTTCTCGTGGTCTAAGTCATAGGAAGCTAGGAACGTGGGCGAACTAATTCTGATTGAACTGGTGAGCAAAGAGGTTGCAGCCGCTGGGGCGTGGGTGTCTCGCAGTCCTACCAGTTGTATTCAGAATTGGTTCCCAAGATCTAGCCCTCGAGACTCGTTTACGAGGCGAATGGAAAACTAGAGAATGTTTGTAAGTATAACACAAGGATTTTTTTTT
>NW_027097075.1:0-29514 GCF_019320115.1 Miscanthus floridulus | reverse complement strand
AACCATGACCACCAAACCAAGTGTTGGGAGATATTATGATGGATGATACATATAGAGATGATGATGAGAAGGAAGAAAAGAAGGAGAAGAAAGATGAGAAGAAGAAGAGTGTGGCATTCAAGGCCACATCATCCAAGGGCAAGACAAAGCAAGAAATATCAACTGAAGATGATGGCTCATGGGATGATGATGATGATGAGAAGATGACTCTCTTTGTAAAGAAATTTGGCAAGTTCATGATGAAGAAGGGCTACCGTGCTAGAAGAAAGAAGTCTTCATCCAAGAACAAAGAAGAGTCAAGAAGGTGCTTCAAGTGTGGAAGCAAAGATCATCTTGTTGCTCAATGTCCATACAATAGCGACAATGATGATGACAACAAGAAGAACAAGAAGAAGGACAAGAAGGAAAAGAAAGAGAAGAAGGACAAGATGACCTTCAAGAAGAAGGGTGGTTCATATGTGGTCACTTGGGATAGTGATGCTTCCTCAAGTGATGATGATGATAGTGATGATGACAAGACCACCAAGAAAAAGGCACTTGCAAGCATTACAATCAATGAGAAGCCTTCTCTCTTTGACACTCCATCATGCTTCATGGCTAAGGCCACTAAGGTATAAATTTGTGATGATGGAAGTGATGAGGAACATGATAATGAAAATGAAAATGAAAGTGATAGTGATGATGATGAACCTACTAAGGATGAACTATTTGACATGCTAGAAGATGCTAGAGAACAATTTGATATTAAGAGAAGGGAATGCAAAAGCTTACGTAAGGAACTAAAAGTCCTTAAGCAAGCCTTTGATGAGCTCAATGCATCTCATGAGAGGCTAGAGGAAGCCCATGAGAAGCTTGGCAAGGATCACAAAAAGCTTGAAAAGGCTCATTCCTCTTTGCTTGATGAGCAAAATAAAAAGAAGCTTGTTGAAACTTGCAATGTAGGCTCAACTTGTAATATAATTGATGAATCATTATCTATGCCTATCATTGTTGCTCCCACTAACCCTTCTTATAGTACTTCTACTTCCACCTCATCTAGTAGTGATGGTCTCACTTGTAATGCCTCACTAATGGTTGAGAATGAGAACCTCAAGAAGGACGTCAATAAGCTCACTCACACCTTGGCTAAGGCCTATGGTGGTGAGGACCGCTTGCTTATGTGCTTGGGTAGCCAAAGAGCTTCTCTCTACAAAGAGGGTTTGGGATATATCCCCAAGAAAGGCAAGGCGGTATTTGCTCCTCACAAGACTAGTTTTGTGAAGAACAATGGTCGGTTTTGCACTAGTTGCAAGCAAGTTGGTCATAAAGAGCATGAATACAACAACAAAAGCAAAAATACTAATGTATCCTCCATTAAGCTTGATTCTTTCTATATGCTTACTAAGGGTACAAATGGTGTGAAGGCTAAGTTCATTGGTAAACCATGGATGGGCTCAAAGAAGAAAGTCATTTGGGTACCAAAGAGCTTAGTGACTAACCTTCAAGGACCCAAGCAAGTTTAGGTACCTAAAAAGAATTGATCTTCTTTTGTAGGTAAATTACAAAGTCAGAGGAAGGCATTGGGTTCTTGATAGTGGGTGCACTCAACACATGACCGGTGATGTAAGAATGTTCAACTCAATCAACACCAATGGCAATGATGGTTATGATAGTATCACATTTGGTGACAATGGCAAAGGTAAGGTCAAAGGGCTTGGTAAGATTGCAATATCCAATGACATGAGTATTTCCAATGTGTTGCTAGTAGAGAGCTTGAACTTCAATTTGCTATCCGTGGCTCAATTGTGTGATCTTGGATTTAAATACATATTTGGGGTAGATGATGTAGAGATCATAAGTGTAGATGGCTCTAACTTGATCTTCAAAGGTTTTAGATATGAGAATCTATACTTGGTTGATTTCAATGCTAGTGAAGCTAGATTATCTACATGCTTGTTCACTAAGTCTAGCATGGGTTGGTTATGGCATAGAAGGCTTGGTCATGTTGGAATGAAACAATTGAATAGATTGGTTAAGCATGACTTGGTTAGAGGCTTGAAAGATGTTGTGTTTGAAAAAGAGCTTTGTAGCTCTTGTCAAGCCGGCAAACAAGTTGGAAACACCCATCCTAAGAAAAGCATGATGAGCACTAGCAAAGCATTTGAGTTATTGCACATGGATTTGTTTAGGCCAACTCAATACACTAGCATTGACGGTAACAAATATGGCTTTGTGATAGTGGATGATTACACTAGATACACATGGGTGTTCTTTCTAGTCGACAAAAGTGATGTGTTTGCAACATTCAAATCATTTGTCAAGGGCATTCACAATGAGTTTGAAAAACCATCAAGAGAGTTAGAAGTGACAATAGTAGTGGGTTCAAGAACACTAGAATTGATGAGTTGTGTGATGAATTTAGAATTAGACATCAATTCTCGGCCAAATACACTCCACAATCAAATGGCCTTGTTGAGAGGAAAAATAGAACACTCATTGATATGGCAAGGTCTATGCTTAGTGAGTACAATGTGAGTCAATCGTTTTGGGCCGAAGCTATCAACACGACTTGCTATTATAGCAATCATCTCTATTGTTACCCATTGAAAGAAAAGACACTATATGAGCTCTTGAATGGTAGAAAGCCCAACATTGCATATTTTCGGGTCTTTGGTTGCAAATGCTATATCTTGAAGAAAGACACTAGATTGGGCAAGTTTGACAAGAAATGTGATGAAGAATTCCTACTTGGTTACTCCACTACAAGCAAAGCATATAGAGTTTGGAATTTGGATAGTGGTACTCTTGAAGAAGTTCATGATGTTGAATTTGATGAAACCAAGGGTTCATAAGTAAAGAATGAGAACTTGGAAGATGTTAGAGGCATTCAGCTTTCAAATGCCATGAAGAATATGGATGTTGGTGAATTGAGGTCTAGACAAGTGAATGATGATGAAGATGATCAAGTGCAAGTGCTCTCTAACTCAAATGTGCATGATGATATAAGGCAAGCTAGCACAAGTGGCTCTCATGATAATGAACAAGATCAAGTGGCTAGCACATCATCTCAACTCAATGATCAAGCAAGTGCAAGCAATCAAGTTCTAATCCTCCTACCATCCAATATTGCAAGGGATCATCCATTGGACACTATCATTGGTGATATTTCTAGAGGTGTACAAACAAGATCAAGATTGGCTTCATTTTGTGAGCATTTCTCATTTGTGTCATCCATTGAACCAAAGAAGATAGATGAAGCATTGAAGGATGTTGATTGGGTGAATGCTATGCATGAAGAATTGAATAACTTCACAAGAAATCAAGTGTGGGAATTAATAGAGAGACTAAAGGAACACAATGTAATTGGAACCAAATGGGTCTTTAGAAACAAGCAAGATCAAGATGGGATAGTAGTAAGGAACAAAGCAAGATTGGTAGCACAAGGCTATACACAAGTTGAAGGTCTTGACTTTGGAGAAACATATGCCTCGGTTGCTAGATTGGAAGCAATTAGAATCTTGTTAGCTTATGCTTGTGCCCACAACATCAAGCTCTATCAAATGGATGTTAAGAGTGCATTTCTCAATGGCTACATCAATGAAGAAGTGTATGTTGAGCAACCTCCCGGTTTTGAAGATGACAAGAAGCCCGACCATGTGTACAAGTTGAAGAAGGCATTGTATGGCTTGAAACAAACACCTAGAGCATGGTATGAGAGATTGAGGGACTTCCTACTCTCTAAAGGGTTCACGATGGGCAAGGTTGACACCACTCTTTTCATCAAGAAGATTGGCAAAGACTTGTTTGTGTTGCAAATCTATGTTGATGACATCATATTTGGATCAACCAATCAAGACTTTTGTGATGAGTTTAGAAAGATGATGGCTAATGAGTTTGAGATGTCCATGATTAGAGAGTTAAGTTACTTCCTTAGTCTTCAAATCAAGCAATTGAAGAATGGTACATTTATGAGTCAAGGCAAGTATATCAAGGATATGATCAAGAAGTTTGGCATGAGTGATAGTAAAGCCATTAGCACACCAATGGGAACAAATGGCAACCTGGATAGTGATGTAAGTGGCAATATGGTGGATCAAAAATTGTATCACTCTATGATTGGAAGCCTACTCTATGTGACCGCATCAAGGCCGGATGTCATGTTTAGTGTATGCATGTGTGCAAGATTTCAAGCCTTACCAAGAGAAAGTCATTTGAAGGCTACCAAGAGAATATTGAGGTACTTGAAGCATACACAAAATGTTGGTTTGTGGTATCCCAATGTAGCAAAGTTTGAGCTAGTTGGTTACTCCAACTTGGATTATGTGGGATGCAAGGTTGAAAGGAAGAGCACCTCGGGCACATGTCAATTGTTGGGAAGATCACTTATTTCATGGTCATCAAAGAAGCAAAATAGTGTTGCATTATCAACCGCCGAAGCCGAATACATATCTGTTGGTAGTTGTTGTGCACAAGTACTTTGGATGAAGGCCACTTTGAGTGACTTTGGAATCAAGTTCAAGAAAGTGCTATTGCTATGTGACAATGAGAGTGCAATCAAGTTGACCAACAATCCGGTTCAACATGCAAGAACAAAGCACATTGATGGCTGCCACCATTTCATAAGAGATCACCAACAAAAAGGGGACATTTGTATTGAGAGTGTAGGCACTAAAGATCAACTTGCTGATATAATCACCAAGCCATTGGATGATAAAAGGTTTTGTAAGCTAAGGAGTGAGTTGAACATATTTGATTTCTCAAATATGTGTTGATGCACCCCTCACTCATATGCCATGCCTCTCCTTCGAGCAATCCAAGGTAAAAGTTGATTGGCATGGCATACATCCTTGCTAAGGACATGTTTAGTGCATCTAGACATCTTTCACATTTAATAGGCTCATTCATGAAAATCAAATGAATTTGATGATTGTATGGTACCACTATTGCTTCTATGCTTGACTTGATCTAGTGGTAGCATATGACATATTTGTGGGCTTGTAAACCTAGTGTTTGATCTAGAAAATGAGCTTTAAGTGTTTAGCTCAACATGTTATAAGATAACCCTTATTTAGAGGTGTGAAGAAGCTTGTCCTTGGATCAAACCGAGTTAAATATTTTTGGCAAGTATTCTAGATTGAACCAAATTTGGGAAAATGATCCTCACTCCATTGATTGACATTGATAATCTCAACCTATCTATATTTTGAACCTTTGTGGTCATTGATGACAAAGGGGGAGAAAAACAAAGATATTAGTGATATTAGTACATGGAGAGAAAGACAAAAGATATATTAGTGTACTAAGATGGTGAAAAGACAACAGAGGGGGAGAACTTGACATAGGGGGAGAGATATGACAAAGGAAAGGGATCAATTAAAATTTTGAGCACACAAGTAGAGGGAGCAAGCTCATGAACTTGTATGGTGCATTTGAATGTGAATTTCATATGTTTGCTTGCATGACACAAGTTTTAAATTTCAATATCCATGCTTGTGTGGTGTATGCTAGTTGTAGGTTTGAATGATGAAATGAAAATCTAGCATGCATAAGTTTATCTAGTAATTTCATTTTCAAGTGTTTCCAAGTGGTATCGAGCTAACCATGGTGCTAAGGATGGTATATTGGTGCACTCCGATTGGTATCACGCTTCAAAGGTCCATCTCTTATATCTTAGCATCATTTGGTAGACATTGTCTTCTATATTTCCTATCTAAGCATATGTGCAAGCTACAATCTAAACTCTTAGCACATATGTAGGGGGAGCAATTGCTACCATTTGGGGTTCATGAAACTTGTCCATATCCTTTTACACATGGTAAATATGCTTGGACAAGCAACTTGGATTCAATTGAATTTCAATTCATATCTTTGTAAAAGGGTTGTCATCAATTACCAAAAAGGGGGAGATTGAAAGCTCTAGTTTGGTTTTGGTGAATTGATGAAACCCTAAGTGCTAACCTAGTTTATCAAGTGGTCATGAGATAGGTAGCACATTCCAAGTGGTGAAGCAAATGAAGATCATGACATGTAATGGTGATGCCATGGTGATGATCAAGTGCTTGGACTTGAAAAGAAGAAAGAGAAAAATAAAAGGCTCAAGGCAAAGGTATAAATGATAGGAGCTATTTTGTTTTGGTGATCAAGACACTTAGAGAGTGTGATCACATTTAGGTTCGAGAGTTGTACTATTAAGAGGGTTGAAACTCGTATCGAAATGCGGTTGTCAAAGTGCCACTAGATGCTCTAACTCATTTCATATGCATTTAGGATCTAGTGGAGTGCTAACACCCTTGAAAATGTTTGTGAAAATTTGCTAACACATCTGCACAAGGTGATGTGGCAGCGCACAGAAGACACTTGGTGACCGGACGCTGACAGGGTGCATCCGGTCCTGCTGATGTGGCAGCACACAGAAGAATCACCATGTGACTGGATGCTGGGTGAGTCCGGTCGAGCTTGACCGGGCGCGTCCGGTCGTGAAAAGTCATCTCTAGATGCTTACTGGAAACGACCGGACGCTAGGGCTCAGTGTCCGGTCACTTTGAGCTGCTGCGTCCGGTCATCACTTGACCGTTGGGATTAGGCACTCAGTATTTGAAGAAAGGGGACACGTGGCGTGCATCGTACGACCGGACGCTAGGGTCCTGCGTCCAGACGGCCCGTGTTCAGTGCAGTGAGGAGCCCAACGACTCTATTCATGGGGACTTTCTATTTAAGCCCCAAGGCTGGCTCTAGCTCACACTCTTGGTCATTTGCATTGACATAGCAACCTTGTGAGCTTAGCCAAAGCCCTCCCACTTATCTCCATCATTGATTCATCATCTTTGTGATATTGGGAGAGAATCCAAGTGCATTGCTTGAGTGTTTGCATCTAGAGGCACTTGGTGTTCATGTTTCGCTGCGGGATTCGCTTGTTACTCTTGGTGGTTGCCACCACCTAGATGGCCTAGAGCAGCGAGGATTGTCGAGCGGAGGTTGGTGATTGTCTTCGACTCTGATCATGGTGATTGTGAGGGGTTCTTGACCTTTCCCCGGCGGAGAGCCAAAACATACTCTAGTGAATTGCTTGTGGCTTGTGTGATCCTCATCTTCTGTTGGTTGTGTGGCACCCTATTGAGGGTTTGGCGTGTGATGCCAACTAGCGCGTGAACCTCCAAGTGAGTGAATCGTCACAATGAGGACTAGCTTGCTGGCAAGCAAGTGAACCTCAATAAAAAATCATTATGTCATCATTTGATTCTGAGATGATTGGTATTCATTGTTATTCATTCTTGTGATTGATTTGCTCCTTGCTCGACACGGCGGTATAACCATCTTGCTCACTCTCTTTACATTACCGCAAACTAGTTGTCAAGCTCTTTAGTATAGCTAGTTGCGAGAGCTTGTTAGTTTGGTTAGTGTGGCTATTTAGTTAGCTTTCGAGAGCACACCAACTTAGTGTAGTGACATAGTTATTGTGTGGATAGAAACTACATAAACTAGAATTGTGTTAGGTGGCTTGCATTTTTAGTAGGCTAGCACAACACTCGCTTCGCCTCATAATTGTCTAACCAGTTTGTTAAGTGTTGTTGTAGAATTTTTTAATAGGCTATTGAAAGAATCAAGATGCCCAAGAGGGGGGTGAATTGGGCTAATCTAAAATTCTTTGCAATAATTAAATCCTATGGTTAGCCCAATTAACCCCTTGTGCCTAGAAAGTGTTCCTAATTGTTCTACCGCACAAAAGACTTGCAACCTAAGTTCCAATCCTACTCTAGCATGGCAATTCTAAGAATGTAAAGACATGAAATGAATTGCTCAAAGTAAATGCTCAAAGTAAAAAGAGAGGAAGGAACGCGGTGATGTTTTGCCGAGGTATCGGAGAGTCACTACTCCCCATTAGTCCTCGTTGGAGCACCCACGCAAGGGTGTAGCTCCCCCTTGATCTGTGTAAGGATCAACTGCTCTCTATGGGTTGATTCTTTGACACTCCGTCGCGGTGAATCACCCACAACCGCTCACAACTTGAGTTGGGTCACCCACAAGCTCCGCCGGGTGATCACCAAACTCCCAATCACCACCAAGCCATCTAGGTGATGGCGATCACCAAGAGTAACAAGCACGAACTCTCACTTGACCATGACAAGCCTAATGAGAAGGTGGATGCATACTTTGCTACTCTTGGTCTTCACTAATGATGGCTCTCGTTGGGATTCTCAATTCTCAATCACCTCACTAGGACCTTGCTCTTCTTGGCACTCTCTAAGGTGTTTCTCAGCTATTGGAATGAACAAAAGTACCCCCACACACGAGTGGAGGTTGTATTTACAACACCGGCTAAAAAATGAACCGTTATGTGCCTCTGCGGGGTGACCGGATGCTCTAGTCATGACGACTGGACGCAGCGGTTAGTATACCCTGAGCTCCAGTGGTTATGAGTTGATCGGACGCTGGCAGCATCCTATCAACACTAACCAGACACGTCCGGTCATGTTTTCCCTTCACTGGAACCTTACTGATGTCGACTGGATTCTAGACCTCTAGAGTTCGGTCACTTGCTGAGCAGTGTCCGGTCAGTAACCGGAACCTGATCAGCATCCGGTCAGCATTGACTGGACGCGTCTGATCAGGATTCTCCCTCTTTGGGACCTTACTGGAGTCAACCGAACGATGGCCCTCAGCGTCCGATACCATGACCTCGTAGCGTCCGGTCACTTCCAGACACTTTCACCTTGGTCAAATGAACTGACCGGACTCTGAGCCAGCGTTCGGTCACACCGGAGCCAGTGTCCGGTCAGTATTTGACTCTCCATTCACTTCCAACTCTTGAACATATGTGAATGAAGTTTGCTCCATAGGATCGAAGGGCTGTTGTGGAGCTACCTAGTGCTAGTTTTAACAAGTGTGCACCACACCTAACTCACTAGACTCACCTAGGTCAAGCTATCCATTCATACCCCCTTAATAGTATGGCCAAAGGAAAAACAAAGTCCTAAACTACTCTAAGTGTCTCTCCAACTCCAAACGACACTTAGAACTAGTCCATCCTTAACCTTGTCGTCCATCCTTTGAAAACCAAAATGATTTCCATCGTAGGGGCATGACAACTTTGATTGCCCAATCGATCTCCATTACCGTGACCTAACTCAATTGTTTCTGCAAAACTCACGTTAGTCACAGTAATCACATATTGTCATTAATCACCGAAACCCAACTAGGGGCCTAGATGCTTTCAATCTCTCCCTTTTTGGTGATTGATGACAATAGTACCTTGAGTATGTGAAAGAGATGCGGTTTTGAATATGCTTGGTTCATATAAGCTTTTGGCAATAAGAACAAAAGTGTTAGACAAGCTTATATGACCCAAGCCATCATGATGTACTCAAAAGATATGAAATATGCATGAGTACAACTATTAAAGCTCATTTGCATCGGAGTAAAGCGTGAAAGCAAAGGCAAATGAGCAAAACACAAGTGATATGACATATAAAGAATTCAAAGTAGAGAGCACACATGTCATATATCACGATCACGTAGATATCACTATCACATAGTTATAGTAGTAAACATGAATGCATAATGTATCACACACACAAAAGCATAATAGTGTATCTCACAAATAGAAACTCCAAATATAAATAGATAAGCTAATATAATAACTAAGCTCCCCCTAGATAAGTAGCTCCCCCTAGGCCTAACATACTCGAACCCTCTCCCCCTTTGGCGTCAAACACCAAAACATATGGGTCTGTCGGCGGGGCTATAGCGGACGAGCCGGGCGCTGAGGTACGAGGAGCAAGGTGGAACTGGGTGCCATCATCGTCTAATCCTGAGTTCTGGGCTACTTGACCCTCTATAGCTAGAAGTGATGCTGAAGCAATCTGGGTCGGATCAAGAACTAGTGTTGCTGTAGGCTGAGCTGGTATAACTGAAGCAGCCAGCTCTAATGATGCCACGGAGGAGGGGAGCATTGAAAGCATCTAGGCCCCTAGTTGGGTTTCGGTGATTAATGACAATATAAGATTACTATGACTAACATGTGTTTTGCAGATGCAATTAAGTTAGGTCATGGTAATGGAGATCAATTGGGCAATCAAGGTTGTCATGCCCCTACGATGGAAATCGTTTTGGTTTTCAAAGGATGGACGACAAGGTTAAGGATGACTAGTTCTAAGTGTCGATTGGAGTTGGAGAGACACTTAGAGTAGTTTAGGACTTTGTTTTTTCCTTTGGCCATACTATTAAGGGGGGTATGGACGGGTAGCTTGACCTAGTTGAGCCTAGTGAGTTAGGTGTGGTGCACACTTGTTAAAACTAGCTCTAGGTAGCTCCTATGAATGCCTAAGATCCTTTGGAGAAAACTTCATTCACATATGGTCGAGAGTTGGAAGTGAATGGAGGGTCAAATGCTGACCGGACACTGGCCCCAGTGTGACCGGACGCTGGCCGTAGGGTTCGGTCAGTTCATTTGATCAGCAGTCTGCGTTTGGTGCGACCGGACGCTGGAGATGTCAAGTGACCGGACGCTGAGAGGCAGCGTCCGGTCGACTCTAGTAAGGTTCTAGAGAGGGGAATCTACGACCGGACGCGTCCAGTCAGTACTGACCGGACCCTGAGGGTTCAGTGTCCGGTCAAGTCCAGTAAGGTTCTAGTAAGGGTTTTATGCGACCGGACGCGTCCGGTCAGTGCTGACCAGACCCTGCCAGCGTCCGGTCAACACATTTTTACTGGTTCACGGGTTGAACTGATCGGAGCATCCGGTCAACACGACCGGAGCGTCCGGTCACCCCGCAGAAGCTCATAACGGTTCGTTTTTTAGGCTGCCTTATAAATAGAAGCTCCACTCGTGTGTGGAGTTACTTTTGCTCATTCCAACAGCTGAGAAACACGTTTGTGAGTGCCAAGAAGAGCAAGATCCTAGTGAGGTGATTGAGATTTGAGAATCCAAGAGAGTAGCCTCATTAGTGAATCAAGAGTAGCCAAGTGTGCATCCATCTTCTCATTAGGCTTCGCGTGGTCAAGTGAGAGTTCGTGCTTGTTACTCTTGGTGATCTCCATCACCTAGATGGCTTGGTGGTGGTTGGGAGCTTGGTGATCACCCGGCGGAGCTTGTGGGTGACCCAACTCAAGTTGTGAGCGGCTTTGGGTGATTCGCTGCGACGGAGTGTCAAAGAATCAACCCATAGAGAGCACTTGATCCTTGCGCAGATCAAGGGGGACCTACACCCTTGCGCGGGTGCTCCAACGAGGACTAGTAGGGAGTGGCGACTCTCCGATACCTCGGCAAAACATCGCCGCGTTCCTCTCTCTCTTTACTTTGAGCAGTTACTTTGTGCAATTCAATACTTGTCTTTACATTCATAGAATTGCCATGCTAGAGTAAGTTTGGAACATAGGTTGCAAGTCCTTTGTGCGTTAGTTTGATAGAAACACTTTTCTAGGCACAAGGGGTTAATTGGGCTATCCGTAGGATTTGATTATTGCAAGAAAATTTAGAATTAGCCCAATTCACCCCCCTTTTGGGCATCTTGATCCTTTCAATTGGTATCAGAGCCTCGTGCTCACGTTTTAAGCTTAACTGCTTAGAGCAAGATGTCTCACGGGGATGGACCTCCTCCTATCTTTGAGGGAGATAACTTTCCTTATTGGAAAATTCGCATGGAGGCATACTTAGAAGCTCTGGATGTTGGTATTTTTAGAGCCGCCTCTCAAGGCTTCCCAAAACCCTGGGATGCTACTAACTTACAAGGCGATGAGGTTAACTATGAAAAATGGAATGCAAAGGCTCGAAACACCATCTTTAGAGGCCTTTGTAAAGATGTGTTTAACCGTGTAAGGAACCACAAAGACGCCCATGCACTATGGTTGGACGTTTGTGCGCTCCATGAGGGAACCAAGAGTGAGCGTGAGGAACACTATCATCTTGTGATCAAAAAGCTAAATTCTTTTGAGATGCTTCCCAAAGAAAGTTCTAATGAGATGTATTCTCGTTTAAATGTTCTTGTAGAGGGAGTCAATGGGCTTGGACTTACTCAAATGTCACCATCCAACGTTGTGAGAAAAATCTTGAGTGTCCTCCCCATTGACAAATATGGGCACATTGTGACCGTGCTACATCAAGGTGATCTTTCCGCCGCTACACCAACACAAATCTTGGGAAAGATCAATGCTCATGAGATGTACATGCACATCACGCCACAAGATGGCTCATCCTCTACAAAGAAGAAAGAGAAGGACTTAGCATTCAAAGCTAGCCAAGATAAGGGCAAAGCAAGACTTGAGTATGAGAGCTCAAGTGAAGAAGATGATGAAGAAAGTCTTGCTCTCATGGTGAAGAAGACCGCCAAGATGCTAAAGAAGCTAAACAAGAGTGGCATCAAGTTTGACGGCAAGAAGAAGTTCTTCACTAGCTCAAGAAGAAAGCCAATCTCCGAGATGGATTGCTACAATTGTGGCAAACTTGGCCATCTAGCTCATCAATGCACAAAGCCCAAGAAAGACAAGTTCAAGAACAAGAACAAGGGCAAGAAAGATGACTCAAGCAATGAAGATGAAGATGAGAAGAAAAAGAACAAGCCATACAAGAAGCGAGATGGCAAGAAGAGGGACTTCCACAAGAAGAAGAAGAGTGGAAAGGCCTACATTGTCGGTGATTGGCTCACGGACATTGATTCATCAAGTGGATCATCCGATGATGATAGTGACAATGAAAAGGTGGCCGCCATTGCTATTGATCTTGCATCTTCACCGCCACCATCGCCATCATCCTCTACACACCTATGCCTTATGGCCAAGGGTGAACGCAAGGTAACTAAGAGTGATGATAGTAGTGATGATGAGCATGCTAGTGATGATGATAGTGATAGCGATGATGATGATTCACCTACATATGATGATCTTGTCAAAATATTAAGAAAATACACTAAGATCATTAGAAAGAGTAGAGCTACAAATGAAAAGCTTGATGCTAAAAATGATTCACTTTTAGCTAAGTGTGATACATTGGAAAAGGCTAATGATGAGCTTAGAGAAACTAATGATGCTATATCATCCAAACTCCAGGAGCTCAAATCTTCCAAGAAAGAGCTTAAAGATAAACATGATAAACTTGAGTGGGTGCACAATGAACTCATCACTAGCCACAACAAGCTAAAAGATGAATACACTACTCTTAAGATTAATCATGATACTCTTGTTATTGCTCAAGAATTTTTACCAAATAAGCCACAAGATGCTACTAACCATGTTGTTAAGATTGATATAGCTACTTCATGTGATGATTTAATTGATGAGAGCATTGAGCATGGATCTAGTAGCAAAGGCAAGCAAGTGGTTGAGTGCAATGACTATGATGAGTATGTCAAACTCAAGAGTGATAATGAGAAGCTCATGAAAGATCTTGAAGAGATGAAAAGCCACAACACCATTGTGCTAGAAACTCTTGATCATGACAAAGAGTTGATCCTTGAGAATAAGAAGCTCAAAGAAGAAAACAAGAAGCTCAAGGAAGAAAAGAAAGATGATGCTCTAAAAGAAGAAAATAAGAAGCTCAAGTTGGAGAAAGAGCATCTCAAGATTGGATTGAGCAAGTTTGCTAGAGGCAAGCATCTCCAAAGTGAGCTACTCATGAACACCGTCATAAAGATGGATAGAAGTGGCATTGGATATGTGGCAAGTGTAGAGAAGAAGAAGGCTCAAGCTCAACAACAACAATCAAAGCCAAAGCCAAAGCCAAAGCCAAAGAGATGTTTTGAGTGTGGACAAGAAGGCCACTTTGCTCATGAGTGTCAAACTCCACCGCCACAACCCTTGCCCAATCATGCTAGACCCTTTGATTTCAATGCTCACTACATGCTTAGAAAAGATTCTAGTGGAAAGATGAAAGTCATGTTCTTAGGCCCCCCCAAAAAGAGTAGACCTAAGAAGATTTGGGTGGCCAAGTCACTTGTTGAGAAGGTGAAGGGTCCTCAACAAGTTTGGATTCCTAAAGTTTGAATCTCATGTGCGTAGGTGAACTACAAGACCGGTGGAAGTCATTGGGTTATTGATAATGGTTGCACTCAACATATGACCGATGATCCTCGTATGTTCACCTCACTAGATGAAGAGGTAGATGGGCAAGAGAAAATAACATTTGGAGATAACTCAAAGGGCAAGGTTAAAGGATTGGGCAAAGTGGCAATATCAAATGATCATTCCATCTCCAATGTGCTATATGTTGCTTCATTGAGCTTCAACTTGCTATCCGTTGGACAATTGTGTGATCTTGGCTTCCAATGCTTATTCACCAAGAAGGAGGTTGTTGTATCCAAGGTAGATGACAATCAAGTGATATTCAATGGATTTAGATACAACAACTTATATCTAGTTGACTTCACCTCTGAAGATGTAAATTTGAAGACTTGCCTATTCACCAAAACAACACTTGGGTGGCTATGGCATAGAAGACTTGCTCATGTTGGGATGAGCTCACTCAAGAAGCTTATGAAGAATGATTTGGTGAGAGGGTTGAAGGATGTGAAGTTTGAGAAGGACAAGCTTTGTAGTGCATGTCAAGCTGGCAAGCAAGTTGCAAACACTCATCCAACCAAAGCTTTCATGTCAACCACAAGAGTGCTAGAACTCCTACACATGGATTTATTTGGACCAACAACATACAAGAGTTTGGGAGGGAATCTCTATTGTCTTGTGATTGTGGATGACTATTCAAGGTATACATGGGTGTTCTTCCTTCATGACAAATCCGAAGTTGCATCTTGCTTCAAGAAGTTTGCCAAGAGAGCTCAAAATGAATTTGAAGTGAAGCTCAAGAAGATTAGAAGTGACAATGGGAAAGAATTTGACAACACCAACATTGAAGCCTATTGTGAAGAAGTTGGGATCAAGCATGAAGTATCCGCAACCTATACTCCTCAACAAAATAGTGTAGTTGAGAGGAAGAACTAGACTTTGATCACTCTTGCAAGGACAATGCTAGATGAGTACAACACCCCCGAAGCTCTATGGGTGAAAGCAATCAACACCGCATGCTATGCATCAAACCGCCTATTCCTTCAAAAGTTCCTTGGCAAGACACCTTATGAGTTGCTCAATGGGAAGAAGCCGGACGTCTCCTTCTTTAGGGTGTTTGGTTGCAAATGCTACATCTACAAGAAGCGGCAACACCTAGGGAAGTTCCAAAGACATTGTGATATTGGTTTTCTTGTTGGTTACTCATCGAAGTCCAAAGCATATAGAATATTTAATCATGCCACCGGCTTGGTTGAAGAAACATATGATGTGGAATTTGTTGAATCTAACAGCTCCCAAGGAGCACATGAGAATCTTAATGATGTAGGTGATGAACCATTGAGGGAGGCCATGAAGAATATTCCGGTGGGAGACATCAAGCCAAAAGATGATGAAGATGATGTAAAAGTCATTAACCAACCCTCTTCATCAAGTGTGCCACAAGATGGTGAAAAAGATGGGAGAGTAGAAAATAAAGATACTCATATCTCTCATGAGCAAATGGTGGTACAAGCACAAGATGTTGATGCTCCACAACCTCCTCCCTAAGTGGTCAATAGAAGAAATACACCTCTCCTACAAGATCATCAACAAGATCTCATCATAGGGAGTCCATCAAAGGGAGTAATGACTCGATCTCAAAAACTTACTTCATTCATTGCTCATCACTCTTTTGTCTCTTGCTATGAGCCTACCAAGGTAGAAGAAGCTCTTAAAGATCTGGATTGGATCAATGCCATGCATGAAGAGTTGAACAACTTCACTCGCAATGAAGTTTGGACTCTTGAAGAGCGACCAAAAGGTGCAAGAATCATTGGAACGAAGTGGGTGTTCCACAACAAGCAAGATGATCAAGGTGTTGTTGTGAGGAACAAGGCAAGACTAGTTGCAAAGGGGTTCTCTCAAGTTGAAGGTTTGGATTTTGGAGAGACCTTTGCACCGGTTGCAAGATTAGAAACCATCCGTATCCTTCTTGCATATGCATCACATCATGAAATGAAACTATATCAAATGGATGTGAAAAGTGCATTCTTAAATGACTTTATTAATGAACTAGTCTATGTTGATCAACCTCCTGGGTTTGAGGACCCTAGATATCCTAATCATGTTTATAGGTTGTCCAAGGCACTATATGGGCTTAAGCAAGCCCCAAGAGCTTGGTATGAGCACCTTCGGGACTTCCTCATTGAGAAGGGCTTCACCATTGGGAAGGTTGACACCACACTATTCACCAAGAAGCTTGATGGGCATATCTTCATTTGTCAAGTATATGTTGATGATATCATCTTTGGATCATCAAATGAAGACTCATGCAAAAATTTGGTGAATTGATGTCGAAGGAGTTCGAGATGTCCATGATTAGTGAGCTTACATTCTTTCTTGGTTTTCAAGTCAAGCAAATGAAAAAAGGCATCTTCATCTCTCAAGAGAAATACACAAAAGATCTTCTCAAGAGATTCAAGATGGATGAATGTAAGTCAATCAAGACACCAATGCCTATCAATGGACATCTCGACCTAGATGAGGGAGGTAACCCGGTTGATCAAACTCTCTACCGTTCTATGATTGGTAACTTGTTATATTTAACCGCATCTAGGCCTGACATCATGTTTAGTGTGTGTATGTGTGCTAGATTTCAAGCTAGTCCTAAGGAAACACATTTAATTGCCGTAAAAAGAATCCTTAGGTATCTTAAGCACACACCAAGCATTGGTCTTTGGTATCCCAAAGGAGCTATATTTGAATTAATTGGCTATTCCGATTCGGATTACGCCGGATGCAAAGTTGATAGAAAAAACACATCCGGAGGGTGCCATTTGCTTGGTAGATCACTTGCGTCTTGGTCCTCCAAGAAACAAAATAGTGTGGCTTTGTCCACCGCCAAAGCGGAATACATTGCCGTGGGTGCTTGTTGTGCACAAATTTTATACATGAAACAAACTTTGCTAGACTATGGTGTAGTTCTAGAAAAAGTACCTCTTTTGTGCGACAATGAAAGTGCGGTAAAACTTGCAAATAATCCGGTTCAACATCTCGCACCAAGCACATAGATATCCGCCATCACTTTCTAAGAGATCATGTTGCTAAAAATGATATATCACTAGAAGGTGTAAGAACCGAAGATCAATTAGCGGATATCTTCACTAAACCGCTAGATGAGGCTACATTTTGTAGATTGCGAAATGAGCTCAATGTGCTTGATTTTAGTAACTTCACTAAAAATTGAGCTTGTGTTGTCCCTTGCATTCATTGTAATATACAACATGTTTAATTTTTAGCAATGCATATAGGGCTTGTCTATCATGGTTAAGATAACCGCTGAAAAGCATGTGAAGAAGCTTAACCTTGGACCAAACTTGACAAGCAACTAGATTTACTTACAAGTATTGCATATGCATGAATGTTGTTTTGTCGTTTTGTTCCATTTGCCCTTTTTATTGCCTATTTTCTTAAAAAGAATAATAGCCTAAGGCAAAATATTTTGAAAAATATGAGGGTTTGAGAGAGGTCACTCACATCAGTCACAATTGGTGTTTATTTGGATCTTATTCAAGTTGGGACTTGATTGGGAATAGGCAGCGCGAAGGAACTTTGAAGATTTGCTGGAAAAGGTGCACCGGACGCTGCATCGGACGCTGCTGTCCAGCGTCTGGTCAGTTCACAGGAGGTGAACTGCTACTAAAGGAGTGACCGGACGCTGCGTTTGTGCGTCTGGTCAGGAGGGGATCCAGCGTCCGGTTGATCAAAGGAAGGACAAGCTGTACTGACCGGACCCTGCCTGTGTTCGGTCATGGACTACTGGACGCGTCCGGTCCCGATTCCAGAGGAATTGGACCTCTCTGGAATCGACCGGACACTGGGTGGTAGCGTCCGGTAGCTACCACCAGAGCGTCCGGTCAGTGGATCTCGCGCGGCTTCGGGACTCCTTCTCCGTTTCCTTATCTGTCGCATTTGGGATCCTCATATAACCGTAGCCCTTGCGTCTCTTCTTTACCTAACCCGTACGTCGCCGTGACAGCCACCGCGCCGCCGCATCTCTCTATGACCAAGCCAAGCCCTAGCTAGCGCCGCCGCTCCCTCGCCCAAGCTCACCGCGTCGTCGCAGCCGAGCACCTTGCGCCCGCCTGGCATGTCACCGCGCCTCCCCTACCTGTGCTCACCCCTGTCCCGCGCCACCGCAGCCGCGCCAACCCTAGCTCGTGCGCTCGACTGACCCATGCACCTCCTACGACGACAGCGCTGCCGTCGGCTCCTCCGGCACCAAGTGCCACTCAAGGTCATCTCTAGTGCCCTAACCCTCCAGTGCCTTAGCCCTACCTCCTCCATCATTGGTAAGGCCTGACCTGTGCTCCAAATTTGATTTACCTATGACCTAGATCAATTACAATGCACTGATTTCAAATAATCTAGGGCCACCGGTTCATTGCTGTTCTTTGTAACCCTAGCTCCAGCCGGTTCTGAGGTTCCCCGCGCGACGTCTTTTCCTTTCTTCGGATCGCTGATCGTCAGGTAGCTTGCCCATCATCTCAATTTCGCACCTACATTGCTTGCTTCCTAGGTCTTTTGCATCTATTAGATATATTGTATTTATTCGTATATCCATCTATTCTATCGTGTAGTGAGTCGGTGTCGCTGAGGTTCTCGTGGCAGTTGGCAGTCAACTCGGAGCCACGCTCGCGAGTAAGGATCGAGGCCAAGCCTCGAGAGTGTTAGTTGGTCAGTTGATCTTCATCAGTGATAGTTCATCCTCTTGTCAAATCAGATGGCTCGCACCAAGAACGTTGGTGGTGGTTCAGGAGATGACAATTGGAGGACCCCGCCTCGCCAGCCTGCAGGATCGAAAGGCAAGGCAACGAAGCAGGTGACATCCAAGAAGCGCAAGTACCCCGATGTAGAGACAGCGAGAGCAGCAGCTGTTGCAGAGGCCACAGAGCGTGCCAAGAGAGGAGGCGCTCACAGTGGTGTTGTCATAGTAGATCCATAGCTCACACCAGCACAGAGGGTAGCAGTTGAGGAGGCTGAGCGTCTTCATGGTGGTCCACCTAGGACTGTCATGATGGCAGGACGTCGACTGGCTATTGAGGAGGCTCGACCTCAGGGGGAGTCCTAGTAGGAGGCACAGCAGCAGCCTCCATCAGCAAAGCCTTAGCCAGCTCAGGAGACTTAGGAGGGTCAGCAGGCCGAGGAGACCGTGCTGGCACCCTAGCTACACCGCTCTGGTTGGACTAGTGCTACAGTTCCACCGAGGCTAGCTACACAGCGCAGGGGCTCACAACCACCGCCCAGACCACAGGGTTCGCCTCCACTGGTACACCTCGACTTGAGGGCCGCCACAGCCAGATAGGTTCGCCAGTTGAGATTTGTTGAGTTCGATATGTGGTTTCCTCCGAGGAGGGATGAGAGAGCAGTAGAGGGGTTCTACACGCTGCTCTAGGAGGATTTCTATAATGCCTATATCAACAGTGGGGCAGTGTTCAGATCATAGAGAGTCTACAGTTTGGAGTCTATTGTGGAAGCAGTTGGAGAGCACATCCGCCCCTACTTGTCCTATTTGCCGGGGCTCGCAGATCTGATTGGCTGGATAGGAGTATATGTACCATCTTGGGTCCGGCAGTTTTATGCTTCACTCTACGTTGATCCACATCACAACTTCATACACTTTGCATTCAATGGCAGAGATTATAGAGTGATGAGCTTGAGGGCTCGGGAGATACTGAGGTTATAGGATCAGCCTGTCAAGTTGCATGAGGTATGTTATGGATAGCAGGAGCCTCCCAGGCATCCTCATGGAGGGTTGGTGCCACCTACAGATCTGGTGCGACATTGTTTTAAGGAGCCCTTTGATGAGGGGTCGAGCAGGAACCCTAGTGACCTGACTCCTATAGCTCATGTGTTAGAGGCGATCATCAGGAGGACACTACTTCCCAGGTTGGGTTACAGAGAGGGTCTAACTCGCCTACAGCTCTAGCTCCTTAATGCCCTGATGCAGCAGACCGTGTTCGACATTTGGGACCTCCTTCTATCAGAGATGGAGGATACTATTGCTGAGGGCTTCAAGGGTCGCCGATAGCTTCCTTATGCACATTGGGTCACATTCTTGATGCTACAGTGTGTGCACGTTAGGACCCCTGAGTTGGTTGCAGAGTACAGGGCTACCACCATAGAGTTTCCCGTATATAACATGGCACAGAGGATCAGGCACAGCACTCCACAGGCACCAGTTCGTCCTAGTTGTCGTCCAGATGTTCCAGAGTCAGCAGCTCAGCAGGACAAGATCATTAGAGGCATTGCCGCCACTGAGGAGGAGCAGCTTGAGGCACAACAGGAGATGACCGAATCTAGTGATAGCTCGGATGATGACTATCTGCTGATTCCTCAGATGTCTCCACAAAGACATGATGCAGTGGCCGGTAGTTCCAGCTCAGCTCCACCAGCACCGCAGACGGACCCCGCATTGATTGCCATTCTTGAGCGGATGCAGCAGGACCAGGCACGATAGGCACAGGAGACCGCTGCCAACTTCGCACAGTTCCAGGCTCGTCTGGACGAGTTCTAGAGGCAGCAGCAGCTTCTCCAGCAGCAGCAGCAGTAGATGCATCAGTAGCAGTTACTCATGCAGCAGCAGCTTATGAGATTTATGTAGCATGTAGTGACAGCACTTGGGGCCCCACTGCCATAGCCTTTGCCCCAGCTTGCTTAGCCTGCCTCCACCACGATGACTCTAGCTATACAGCCTAGTGGGCTTCAGAGTCAGGGACAGCCTCTAGCTCAGTTTGCCTCACCTACAGTTCAGGTGTCCCAGTGGTTGTCCTCACCGGTGGTTGCCCCGCAGTTCACTCCATATCACACGGGCTTCTCACCAGAGCAGTCACCCTCGCTATTTGTGCCTAACACGTCAGTCTCCAGGAGTCTTGGAGCATCCTTCAGTGAGTTGACCGACATGCCTACACCGCCTCATATGCATACCGCCGGTCCTTCTACAGCAGCTCTAGTCGCAGTGACTACTCAGAGGCTCCCCTCGTCTGTCGCCTCTTCAGATCCTACGACAGATGTACTAGCAGCTTCACAGGCAGCACCAGCCCTAGCTCAGACCTAGACCGCTTTAGCGACACTTCCTACTACAGAGGGTCAGTCTGTTCAGAGTTCAAGGTCAGATGATGATGGTGCCTAGTTCTAGCTTGCTCCACATACTTCAGCACCCGACTCATCCGCTATAGCCCCGCCGACCGACCCTTAGGTTTTGGTGTTTGACGCCAAAGGGGGAGAGGGTTGAGTATGTAGACTCAGGGGGAGCGAGTTTTAGGGGGAGCTAGTTATCTAGTATTAGCTTATTATGCATACATTTGGAGTTTTATTTGTGTGATACACTATTACTTATGCATTCGTGTGTTTCCTTTCATGCATATTATTATGTCTATGTGATAGTGTTATCTACGTGATTGTGATATATAACATGTGTGCTCTCTACTTTACATTATCTATATGTCATATCACTTGTGTTATGCTCATTTGCCTTTGCTTCCGCGTTTATACTCCAATGCAAATGAGCTTTGTTACTTGTACTCATGCTTAATTCATATCCCTTGAGTACATTGTGTTGGCTTGGGTCATATAAGCTTGACTAACACTTTTGTTCTTATCGACAAAAGCATATATGAACCAAGCCCATCAAAAAACCTCACTCTTTCACATACTCGAGGTGGTATTGTCATCAATCACCAAAAAGGGGGAGATTGAAAGCATCTAGGCCCCTAGTTGGGTTTCAGTGATTAATGACAATACAAGATTACTATGACTAACATGTGTTTTGCAAATGCAATTAAGTTAGGTCATGGTAATGGAGATCAATTGGGCAATCAAGGTTGTTATGCCCCTACGATGGAAATCATTTCGGTATTCAAAGGATGGACGACAAGGTTAAGGATGACTAGTTCTAAGTGTCAATTGGAGTTGGAGAGACACTTAGAGTAGTTTAGGACTTTGTTTTTTCCTTTGGCCATACTATTAATGGGGGTATGGATGGGTAGCTTGACCTAGTTGAGTCTAGTGAGTTAGGTGTGGTGCACACTTGTTAAAACTAACTCTAGGTAGCTCCTATGAATGCCTAAGATCCTTTGGAGCAAACTTCATTCACATATGGTCGAGAGTTGAAAGTGAATGGAGGGACAAATGCTGACCGGACGCTGGCCCCGGTGCGATCGGATGCTGGCCACAGGGTCCAGTTAGTTCATTTGATCAGTAGTCTGCGTTCGGTGCGACCGAACGCTAGAGAGGTCAAGTGACCGGACACTGAGAGGCAGCATCCGGTCGACTCCAGTAAGGTTCCAGAGAAGGGAATCTACGACCAGACGCGTCCGGTCAGTACTGACCGGACCCTGAGGGTTCAGTGTTCGGTCAAGTCCAGTAAGGTTCTAGTAAGGGTTTTATGCGACCGGACACGTCCGGTCAGTGCTGACCGGACCCTGCCAGCGTCCGGTCAACACATTTTTACTGGTTCATGGGTTGAACTGACCAGAGCGTCCGGTCAACTCGACCGGAGCGTCCGGTCACCCCGCAGAAGCTCATAACGGTTCATTTTTTAGGCTGCCTTATAAATAGAAGCTCCACTCATGTGTGGAGTTACTTTTGCTCATTCCAACAGCTGAGAAACACGTTTGTGAGTGCCAAGAAGAGCAAGGTCGTAGTGAGGTGATTGAGATTTGAGAATCCAAGAGAGTAGCCTCATTAGTGAATCAAGAGTAGCCAAGTGTGCATCCATCTTCTCATTAGGCTTCGGATGGTCAAGTGAGAGTTTGTGCTTGTTACTCTTGGTGATCACCATCACCTAGATGGCTTGGTGGTGGTTGGGAGCTTGGTGATCACCCGGCGGAGCTTGTGGGTGACCCAACTCAAGTTGTGAGCGGCTTTGGGTGATTCGCCGCGATAGAGTGTCGAAGAATCAACCTGTAGAGAGCACTTGATCATTGCGCGGATCAAGGGGGAGCTACACCCTTGCGCGGGTGCTCCAACGAGGACTAGTGGGGAGTGGCGACTCTCCGATACCTTGGCAAAACATCGCTGCGTTCCTCTCTCTCTTTACTTTGAGCATTTACTTTGAGCAATTACTTTGTGCAATTCAATACTTGTCTTTACATTCATAGAATTGCCATGCTAGAGTAAGTTTGGAACATAGGTTGCAAGTCCTTTGTGCGTTAGTTTGATAGAAACACTTTTCTAGGCACAAGGGGTTAATTGGGCTATATGTAGGATTTGATTATTGCAAGAAAATTTAGAATTAGCCCAATTCACCCCCCTCTTGGGCATCTTGATCCTTTCAAGCATCTCTATCGTCGCTGTGATAGGTGCAGTCATAGAAGGACCTGGAACATGTAGGTATGGAGGAGTGGGCTGCCCTGTCAACTCACTGAAGGAGGCTCCAAGACTCCTAGAGACTGAAGTGTCTGGCTCAAGCAGCGACGACGTATGTGCCGGTGTGAAGCCAGTCTGAAGTGGAGTGAACTGCGGGGCTACCACTAGTGAAGCGAACCACTAGGACACCAGCTCTGTCGGTGAAGCATACTGTGCTGGTGGCTGTCACTGACTCTAAAGCCCACTAGGCTATAACGCTGGAGTCATCGAAGTGGTGGTAGGCTGACCAAGCTGGGGCAAAGCCTGTGGCGGTGGGGCCCCAATCGCTGTCACTACATGCTGCATGAATTCAAGAAGCTGCTGCTGCATGAAGATCAACTGCTGATGCATAGCCTGCTGCTGCTGATGTAGAGCCTATGTCTGCTACTGAATAATAAGCTACTAGCGCTGGAACTTGTCCTACCGAGTCTAGAACTGAGCAAGTGTAGCAGCTGTCTCTTGAGCCTGTCTAGCCTAGTCCTGCCTCATCCGCTCAAGTATAGCCAGAAGAGTGGGGTCAATCTGCGGGGCAGGTGGCGCTGAACTAGAGCTACCGGCCTCAGCATCATGTCATCGTGGAGGCATCTGTGGAATGGGCTGATAGTCATCATCAGAACTGTCACTGGGCTCGCTAGTGACCAACCCCTCCTACTGAGCAAGCTCCTCCTCCTCTGTAGCTACAATACCCCTCATGATATCATCCTACTAGGCTATAGTCTCTGGCACCTCTGGACGATGGCGCGGCTGACTCGATGCCTATGGTGTACTATGGCGGATCAGATGAGACAGGTTATAAGCAGGGAACTCTATCGTGGCACCACTGTACTCAGCAATCATCTCAGGCAACTTAACAGAAATAGCTCTGTGGATAAGAAATGTGACCTAGTGAGCATAGGGTAGCTGTCTGTGACCTCTGAAGCCCTCAGCTATAGTGTCCTCCAACTCTGACAGAAAGAGATCCTAGATGTCAAAGACTATCTGCTGCATGAGAGAGTTTAGAAGCCATAGCTAAATCCGAGTCAATCCCTCTCTATATCCCATCCTCGGAAGTAAAGTCCTCCTCATAACAGCCTCAAGCACATGAGCAGTGGGCGTGAGATCACTAGGGTTCCTCCTCAAACCCTCACCAAAAGGCTCTGTGAAGCAGTGACGTACCAAGTCTGTAGGGGGTACCATGCCACCATGAGGGCGTCTAGGGGGTGCAGTCTGTCCAAAGCACACCTCATGGAGCCTGACTGGCTGCTCCTAAAGCCTAAGAATCTCCCTGACCCCGGTACTTGTCAACCGATAGTCTCTGCCACTGAATGCAAAGTGAATAAAGTTATGGTGCGGGTCAATAAAGAGAGAAGCATAGAACTGCCAAACCCAAGATGGAACATATAATCCAGTCCATCCAATCAGATCTGTCAGCCCCAATAGATATGCAAGGTAGGGGCGAATGTGCTCGCTAGCTGCTGCAACAATAGACTCTATGTTGCACACTCTCTGTGGTCTGAAGACTGCTCCGCTGTTCAGATAGGCATTATAGAAGTCCTCCTACAGGGGTGTATAGAATCCATCTGATGCCCTCTCATCCCTCCTGGGTGGAAACCACACCTCAAAGTCAACAAACCTCAACTGCTGCACCTGCTTGGCCATGGCGGCCCTTAGGTCAAGATGGGTCACTAGAGGCGGACCCTATGGTTGAGGTGGTAGATGAGAACCCCTCCTCTAAGTGACTAGCCACGGTGAAACTGGGACACGAGTACGACCAGAGCGGCGTAACTGTGGCTGAGGTGCTGGCTCTATCTCCTCGGCCTACTGGATCTGCTCACCCTCCTGAGACTGCTGTGTCAGCTGTGCCTCCTATGTCTGCTGAGCAGGCTGAGGCTCCTGAGTCTGTTGTGATGGCTGAGGCTACTGTTGTGGCTCCCCCTGAGGCTGAACCTCGTCAATGGCAACACGCCGTCCTCCAATCATGAGGGTCCTAGCTGGACCACCATGAAGACGCTCAACACACTGAAGTGTAGCCATTGCCTCTAGTGAAAGTGGATCAGCAATCCAGACTCCACTATGAGTGCCTCCTCTCTCGGCACGCTCTACGGCCTCTGCAACTGCGGTGGCTCCTGCTGTATCTGCATCTGGATACTTGCACTTCCTGACTGTCAGCTTCTTGGTCGCCTTGCCTTAAGGTTCTATAGGCTAGCGAGGCAGGGGCCTTGGATCCTCATCATCGGGACCACCACCAACATTCTTTGTATGAGCCATCTAAAAGATCTGAGATGAATCAACTGCTCCTGACAAAGAAACAACTGCCAATCTGTTGCTTCCGAGGCTTGGCCTCGATCCATACTCGTGAGCTTGGCCCCGAGTTAACTGACAACTGCCACTGACTCCTCAACGGCACCGACTCGCTGCACGATGGAGTAGATAGGATATACAAATAAATACAATATATCTAATAGACGCAAAAACCTATGAGAGCAAGAAATTTAGGTACGAAATTGAAATGTGGGCTTGCAACCTGATGAACCGGTGATCCGTGGAGAAGAGAAGCGACACATGGAGAACCATAGAATTAGCAACAAAGCTAGGGTTTGCTTGACGGCGAGGATCGACGACACTGGATTGTGATTGAAATCACCGGTGAGGATGTAATGATGAATTGATGACTAGGGTTGGCAGTGAAGGCACTGGCGTGGAGCTATGGCGAGGCAATGGCGGCACTAGAGCACGGCGGAGCTAGACTGTGGCGGCTCAGCTTGGGTGGTGCAGGCGCGGGGCTTGCGGCGGCGCTAGGGCATGGGACCATGCGGTGGCGCGTGGGGCTGGCGTGGGAAGAGAGGCACGGCGTGGAGCAGGGCACAACGGCTACAGTGGTGTGCGGTCGCTGGCACGAAGGATGGCGGCTAGGGCTTGCGATGATGTTGGCGCGGAGATGGCGGCAGGATAGGGTTAGGTCAACGGCACGTGGCTGATTTATGGTGGCTCCCGGCGTGTCAGAAAAGGAAACGGGAAAAGAAATTGAGTCACGCACATTTCCTATTGACCGGACGCTCTAGTGGTAGCGACCGGACGCTACCACCCAGCGTCCGGTCGATTCCAGAGAGGTCCAAATCCTCTGGAATCATGACCGGACGTGTCCGGTGGACACCGACCAGACGTAGCCAGAGTCCAGTCACCTAGCCTTGACGTCTTCATCATCGATCGAACGCTGAAGCACCTTCTGACTAGACGCTAGGAAAACACTGTTTCAGCGTCCGGTCACTCCTTCGGCAGCTGGTTCACCTCCTGTGAACTGACTAGACGCTGGACATCAGAGTCTGGTGTAGCGTCCGGTCACTCTTTCTTTAGTGAATCTTCAAAGTCCTTTGCGCTGCCTGTTCCCAATCAAGTCCCAACCCAAATAAGATCCAAATAAACACCAATTGGGACTGATGTGAGTGACCTCTCTCAAACCCTCAAGTTTTTCAAAATATTTTGCCTTAGGCTATAATTCTTTTTAAGAAATTAGGCAATAAGAGGGCAATTTGAAGACAAACGACAAACAACAATCATGCATATGCAATGCAATACTTGAAAGTAAATCTAGTTGCTTGTCAAGTTTGATCCAAGGTTAAGCTTCTTCACACGCTTTATGGCGGTTATCTTAACCATGTTAGATAAGCCCTATATGCATTATAAAGCATTAAACATGTTGTATATTACAATGCAATGCAAGGGACAACACAAGCTCCATTTTTAGTGAAGTTACTAAAATCAAGCACATTGAGTTCATTCCGCAATCTACAAAATATTGTCTCATCTAGCGGTTTAGTAAAGATATCCGCCAATTGATCCTCGGTCCTTACACCTTCTAGTGATATATCATTTTTAGCAACATGATCTCTAAGAAAGTGATGGCGGATATCTATGTGCTTGGTGCGAGAGTGTTGAACCGGATTATTTGCAAGTTTTACCGCACTTTCATTGTCGCACAAAAGAGGTACTTTATCTAGAACTACACCATAGTCTAGCAAAGTTTGTTTCATATAAAGTATTTGTGCATAACAAGCATCCACGGCAATGTATTCTGCTTTGGCGGTGGACAAAGCCACACTATTTTGTTTCTTGGAGGACCAAGACACAAGTGATCTACCAAGCAAATGGCACCCTCCGGATGTGCTCTTTCTATCAACTTTGCAACCGGCATAATCCGAATCGAAATAGCCAACTAACTCAAATATAGCTCCTTTGGGATACCAAAGGCCAATGCTTGGTGTGTGCTTAAGATACCTAAGGATTCTTTTTACGGCAATTAAATGAGTTTCCTTAGGATTAGCTTGAAACCTAGCACACATACACACACTAAACATGATGCCGGGCCTAGATGCGGTCAAATACAACAAGCTACCAATCATAGAGCGGTAGAGAGTTTGATCAACCGGGTTACCTCCCTCATCTAGGTTGAGATGTCCATTGGTTGGCATTGGAGTCTTGATTGGCTTACATTCATCCATCTTGAATCTCTTGAGAAGATCATTAGTATATTTCTCTTGAGAGATGAAAATCCCTTCTCTCATTTGCTTGACTTGAAAACCAAGAAAGAATGTAAGCTCTCCAATCATTGACATCTCGAACTCCTTCGACATCAATTCACCAAATTCTTTGCATGAATCTTTATTTGATGATCCAAAGATGATATCATCAACATACACTTGACAAATGAAGATATGCCCATCAAGCTTCTTGGTGAATAGTGTGGTGTCGACCTTCCCAATGGTGAAGCCCTTCTCAATAAGGAAGTCCCGAAGGCGCTCATTCCAAGCTCTTGGGGCTTGCTTAAGTCCATATAATGCCTAGGACAACCTATAAACATGATTAGGATATCTAGGGTCTTCAAACCCGGGAGGTTGATCAACATAGACTAGTTCATTAATAAAGTCATTTAAAAATGCACTTTCACATCCATTTGATAAAGTTTTATTTCATGATGTGATGCATATGCAAGGAGGATACAGATGGCTTCTAATCTTACAACCGGGGCAAAGTTCTCTTCAAAATCCAAACCTTCAACTTGAGAGAAACCCTTTGCAACTAGTCTTGCCTTGTTCCTCACAACAACACCTTGATCATCTTTCTTATTTTGGAACACCCACTTTGTTCCAATGACTCTTGCACCTTTTGGCCACTCTTCAAGAGTCCAAACTTCATTGCGAGTGAAGTTGTTCAACTCTTCATGCATGGCATTTATCCAATCCGGATGTTGAAGAGCTTCTTCTACCTTAGTAGGCTCAAAGCAAGAGATAAAAGAGTGATGAGCAATAAATGAAGCAAGTTTTTGAGATCGAGTCATTACACCCTTTGATGGACTCCCTATGATGAGATCTTGTGAATGATCTTGAAGTAGGAGTGTATTTCTTCTATTGACCACTTGAGGGGGAGGTTGTGGAGCATCAACATCTTATGCTTGTACCACCATTTGTTCATGGGAGACATGAGTATCTTCATTTTCTACTCTCCCATCTTTTTCATCATCTTGTGGCACACTTGATGAAGAAGGTGGATCAATCACTTGTACATCATCTTCATCATCTTTAGGCTTGATGTCTCCAACCGGAATGTTCTTCATAGCCTCCCTCAATGGTTCATCACCTACATCATCAAGATTCTCATGTGCTCCTTGGGATCCGTTAGATTCATCAAATTCCACATCATATGTTTCTTCAACCAAGCCGGTGGCATGATTAAATACTCTATATGCTTTTGACTTTGATGAGTAAACAACAAGAAAACCAATATCACAACGCCTTTGAAACTTCCCTAGGTGTTGCCGCTTCTTGTAGATGTAGCATTTGCAACCAAATACCCTAAAGTAGGAGACATCTGGCTTCTTCCCATTGAGCAACTCATAAGGTGTCTTGTCAAGGAACTTTTGAAGGAATAGGCGGTTGGATGCATAACATGCGGTGTTGATTGCTTCTGCCCATAGAGCTTTGGGGGTATTGTACTCATCAAGCATTGTTCTTGTAAGAGTGATCAATGTCCGGTTCTTCCTCTCAACTACACCATTTTGTTGAGGAGTATATGTTGCGGAGACTTCATGTTTGATTCCAACTTCATCACAATAAGCTTCTATGTTTGTGTTGTCAAATTATTTCTCATTGTCACTTTTTATCTTCTTGAGCTTCACTTCAAATT